>NC_143551.1:53300000-53602500 GCF_054136105.1 Typopeltis vanoorti
ACCATTGAACTAGACAAGGGGAATGAATACACCATGATATACTTTTGGGTTTTGCTAAGGCTGAATTTGGATTATAAATTGTTAGTATGGCGAAGAGGATAGCTAACTGACATCAAAAAGTATTATACGGGGAATGTGAATCTGCAAGATTCAAGGATCAGTCGTTGGTCCGTTGCTATTCAATCTGTATGTTAACGACAGGAAGGATTTGACTTGCTACAGCTATTTGCTGATGATGCAAAGATAGGTATGGTAATCAGGAATGCTGCTGATATGCAGTACTTGCAGAATAATTTGAATAGGCTGGAATTGTGGGCATGGGAAAATGGATGTCAGTTCAATGTCAGTAGAGTGCACTTTGGTTTGATTAGATATCAAGTGTTGTATTGTATTGGTGGGATTATGCTTGAAGAAACTGATGAGGCTAGGGATCTTAGAGTGTTAGTAGATAGCAAGTTGAAGTTCAGGGCCATGTAGCAAAGATTGCAAATTCAACTCAAAAGATAATTGCAATGCTGAAACAAACTTTCACATGTAAAGATAAGGATGCAATTTTGCCTGTATACAAGGCCTTCATAAGACCTCACTTGGACTATTGCACCCAGCTCTGATCTCCTGATTTCTGTTGTGATTCTGATACAGTGGAGAGAGTGCAAAGGAGAGTTAAAAATGATATCAGGATTGTGGAATACTGATTATGAAAACAGATTGAGAATTTTTAGACTGCAGACACTAGCAAACAGGAGGAAGAGGGGGAGATATGATTGAGACTTACAAACTTCTGAAAGGGTCATACAGAATTTCAATTGATGGAATTTTTCAATTTATGGAGAGTGAGGAAAGGACGAAAAGGCATCCTTGGAAGCTGAGAATGAATGTCGCTAAGAAGGGGGTGAGAGCTAGATTTTTCTCTCATAGAATGGTGCGTGATTGGAATTGATTGTCACTGGATGTGGTATGTGCTAGCAGTGTGAATGAATTCAAGAATAGGTATGATAGTTGGTGCATGTAGTATGTGGCCTCCCTTGATGAGTCCCTGACTCCCTGGAAGTCTTTCTTAATAATAATAAAATTATTCAGGCATCTCCATGGAGTCAGGAGACTCACGTTAACCTTTATTTATGCAATACCAGTCATACACCTTTTTAAACTCATTCTCAGATGGAGCACTGACAGCTACCTCTGGCAGCTCATTTGCTACTCTTTAAGCAAAACTAGTTCTAACATCCCTTGCTAATCATCCTCTTAAACAATTTCCATTGATTCTTCATTTTCTCCCTTCCTTCCATGTACTGAGAAAAGTCTTCAGTGTGAGTCCTATAACATCCCTTGAATAACTTATATGCTTTTATCGTATAAGTTATTTATGTCTCCTCTTGTTTGTCTCTGTGGTAGTTGTTGAAGCCCACAAATTTTCAGTCTATTCTCATAGTACAGATCTTTGATCTATTCTCATAACTAGCTATATTAAACTGTTTACCTTTGCCCACACTGCCAGTCTCTTTAAGTCATCCTGCAGGATGACTTTCAGTGTCACTTTCATTTATTATTACTCTTCTCTGTTTTGCATCATCAGCAAACAACTGAATATTTCCCATCAAATAATTTCCAGTATCACTGATGTACAAATTCTACAGCAGAGGACCAAGTACTGAGCCCTCAGTACTTGGTATCATCATCATTAGCAAACAATATTCCTCGTTACATCATTTCCTATATCACTGATGTATATGAATTAAGCAACAAGGGACTAAATACTGATCCCTGTGGTGCATAACTAACCACCTGTCTTTTAGAATCTCCTCCATAAACTGCTCTTTTTTGATATCTGTCCATTAGCCACCCTCTAATCCAAATCACCAGATTCATATCCATCCCCATTTGCTCCAATTTATGTAGTAGAGTTCTATGTGGAATCTTATCAAATGCTTTTGCAAAGTCTAGTAGCCATTTACTGTAGCCATCACTAAGTAGCCACTTCCCTTAAAAAACTCCATTGTCACTTTATATAAAAAAGTAAGCAAATTACTAAGGCAAGACCTATCCTTCACAAAACCCTGTTGTCCCTTTTAGAGTATCATATCTGTATTCACCCAGTCCTGGATTCTGTCTTTCACCAATTTCTCCAATACCTTAACCACCACTCCTGAGATACTGATTGGCTTATAATTTTCTACTTCTGTCTTGGAGCCGCCTTTGTGCACTGGGAGTATTTTGTCTCCTTTCCAGTACATTGCCATCTTCCAGACTGAGGCTTAAACTAAGCAGCTTGGTCAGCAGAGCTGATAATTCCCCTGCCCATTCTCATAATACTCATAATGCCCAGCCTGATATGCCATCTAATCCTATGGCTCTGTTGCACTGAGGTTGTGCAATATTCTAAGCACTCCCAGTTCTTCAGCTTCTAACTTCCTTCCCATCAGTCAGTGTCACATCCAGTATTCAATATCATCAACTAGCTGATATACCCTTGCAAGATCACTCAGTAACTCAACTATCTGGTTTGCTTCTGTTATCTTCCTACCATCAGCACTTTTAAAAGTCATCCTTCCATAATCATTCTTTCTTTTAATTGCAACATATTGAAAGAACTGTTTAGGATTTCTTTTTATATCATTATATTTGGCTTTCCTTACCATACAGGTTGCCTTTCCTGCTTTTGCCTTGTACTGCTTATGGGAATTTTGATCATCTTTTCTTTATATGTCCACAAGTTTTTCTTTGTTTGCAACTCCTGTTTAATGATGTTATTCATCCATCTAACTCCTACTACCTGGTTTATCCTTCTGACACTGAGTATATAGTCTGATTCTGCTTTCTTTAAATACCTCTTGACTTCCTCCCATCCACCATAAACATGTCTCTTCTCCCAATTTTTATATCATAACACTGCCAAATAGCTGACTCCTGAGCTTGTCATAATCACCTGTTTGTAATTCACACATATCTCTTCTTAACAGAAAATTATGCATGTCTGGCAGTCTTCCAGGTCAAGACTACATGATAATTTTCCCCAACTGGAGGCAATGTAGCTAGATTACATCTGCAATCTGCAACCTAGAATGGATGGGAAAGAGGAATGGCCTGTCAGAGAGAAGAGAATGCCAGGGTATCTCAACTGCTCCAGAACTGAGATGGAATGCATTGACATGCCATGCAGGGAAAAACTCAAAGTTCTCAACCTTCAATTTCTTGTCTCTACCTGAGGTGACAAGAAAAAGTGTACTTGACTTTGTCATATTGAGTTTAAGCCTTGGACTTGAAAGAAGTTGACTGCTTGGTTGAGGAGTTCCTGCAAGCCTTCTCTAATAGAGACTATGAGTATATGGTCATCAGCAGTGCCATAGCATTAACAGTGGTTGTGTCAGGAGAGTAGCCAATATGGCTTGGAAGAGAGCGAAGAAACTGATCAATGACACAATTGAAGAAAATAAGGGGGGGAGGCACCCTGGTGTACACCCCTAAGTACTGGGATGGACATTGATTTGGAGCCAAAGTGATAGTAAGGGAATTTGCAGAGTAAATCTCTAATATGTAGGTGAGGAAAGCTTCTGGACATCCTGGAGTAGACAGAGCTCGAAGTATAGCTTGAAGAGAGATAGTGTCAAAAGCCTTTTGGAGGTCCAGGGATGCCATAAAGAGAGGCTGAAGTTGCCATCGGGATTCAGAGAGAAGAGAGGAAAGAATGAAGATATTTTCAGCATAGCCAACTGCAGGGATGAAGGCTCTGCCTAAAATCATGTTGGATGTATGACTGCAAACATTTAGCTAACATTTTATGAAAGAGATATAAGAAAACAGAACAACTCTAATTGGCAGTACTCAGAGGGTACAGATGCATATTCCTTCTTTGGAATGAACACTGTTCTTGAATTAAATCGTATAAGATAGGCAGAGGAACCCACCGAAGCTCCATAGCAGTAAAGCCATCTGGTCCTGCAGGTGATAAACTGGCAAGGAAGTGTAAACTCTATTTCATCGAAAAGAAGATGAATGGAAAAGTTCTTCTGGAATGGACCTCAGAAGGAAATAGAAGGAAAGACTAAATCAGGTAGGTATGGTGTGGAGTGGAAAAGACATCCCTCCAAAAGCAGACAAACTCCTTGTGCATCTCACTTGGAGGAGGAGGAGATGTTCCATCCAGTATTGTTCTAGCACAAATGCTTCTGTTCTTATATAATGCATATATTTGTGCATAAAGACACTTTATGTCCTTCTGCTTGGATTGAAAATATGATGCAGGATGATACTCTACTAACCAGGAAGGAGTATGTTGCTTGGAAATTTCCATCTCCAAATAATGATTCAACTTTGCTGTAATAGATAAAGTCTGTAAATCCTTTGACTATACTGAGGGAGAGGAGGCTGATCTTGAGATTTTCTAAGGTGTACTTGAAGAAGAAGAGATGGAATTGTACTTGTCCTTCTCCTCTCTTGAGATGATAGTGATGGAGCAGGATGTACGGGGATATTTCCTGCTCTTGTAGATCTTACAAGATAGATGTCTGCAGTCGCATCACTAATTGTCTTGTAGAATGGTAATTTACAGTGCGATCTGATTGCAGTTATTGTCTGCCTAGGGAGAACCTCCACCAAAACTCAGTGATATGAGCTATATCTTCTGTAGCTACCAAGGTTTCCTGGAAGGCAAGATGAACGTGCAAAGGCAGGGTCCACCTTGCCTTTGCATGTTCAGTACAAATTTCAACATTAACATTAACAGCAACAGGATGTTTTGCATGGCAAACGGCAAGATCAATAGAGGTGATCAAGTATTGTTGACATTCTGGGCAGACAAAGTGTCTTTGAAATGGTTGGACTAAGATATTTTGATAGTTGGATGTTGCAGATTGTTCCTCTTCAGTAGTCTATCATGCTTTTACCTGCTCAGTATAAACTTCCACATTAACAGCGTTGGGATGTTTTGCACGACAGTGAATGCCAAGACCAATAGTGGTGGTGAAGGCTCTCTGACAATATGAACAGATAAAGTTTCTCTGAGATAATGATCCTGGTTGAACCAAGATATTTTGATAAGTGGATGTTACAGGAAGATTTAAAGTTGCAGAAGGGTTCACAGGGTTGATGGAATGTTTTGCTTGCCAATGCATACCCAATCCTGCTGAAGTAGTAAAGGCCTTATTATAAATGGGACAAATATACTGTCTCTGTGTTGATGGTTGTGACAGAGAATTCAGAATTCATTATAGAATTCAGTGCTGATCTAATAGGTGGTCTTCTCATGGAGGTGGTGGAAGTTACTTTGTAAGCATTGCAGGAACAGGTGACAGAGACATTGCCATTCAAGGTCAAAAGAAAAATCAATCACAGGAGTGGAGTTCCATGGTCCCTCCCTAAGTAAGAGGGTCCTCGTTTTGCTTTGTTGAACTCATAGCAGTGTAACAAACCCTATTGGGGCTGCTAACTCCAGAAAGGAGAAAATAGCATAGTAGACAACTTAGCTGCCCAAAGGTACCCAGGTCCTGCCACTAGGAGGTGGCCTACATTCACACTTGTCAGGTTGCTTAGACCCAGTGATTATGAAGCCAAGACACCTAACTTCAGGGACCCCATAGTGCATTTGTTTAGTACCGTTGCTGGATTAAAGAGTAAGATAATACAAAAATTCTACTGAAGAAAAATTCTTATGGCTTGTTTCTTCAGCCCATGTCAAAAAGAGCGAGAGATGTTAATAAACTCTTTTAAGTTTTATTGTATGTCTGTTTTACAATAAATCCTAATAATTCCATCTTTGGATTTTTGTGAAGATAAATGAAACTTTTTTTATATTAAATCTGCTATCACCAGATAATAATAATTAGTTTTATTACAGTTTATGTCAATTTGTATTAATTATTTTACATGAAGATAGTAGTCTTTATGAAATAAACTGTGTAATGTGTGTTATGTGTGTATTTATGTATATATGCATAGAAAAATTAAATAATTTTATTTTTCTAGTTAAATTATATGACCTTTAATAATGGCTTCTGCTAATAAGCGAAGTTTAGATTGCGAAGAAGATGCTGTATCTACAACACAGGAGGGCTGGACTGAAAATGGCGATTATTTATTGAAGAGACGAAGGACTGATCACGAGGCAGGCTGTTCTAAAATTGGTGACATGGTTTCATCTTCTAGCTCATCATGTATTGATCACCGTAATGTGAATGATAAATCAGATTTCCGAATGGACTATAACAATGAAGTATCTTCAACTTCAAATGATCGAGAAGTTAAAAGTTCTGGTGGTGGTGGTGGTGGTGTACAGACTAGCACAGAAGCTAAAGGTTCTGATAGTGTACAGACTAGCACAGAAGCTAAAGGTTCTGATAGTGTACAGACTAGCACAGAAGCTAAAGGTTCTGATGGTGTACAGACTAGCACAGAAGCTAAAGGTTCTGATGGTGTACAGACTAGCACAGAAGCTAAAGGTTCTGATGGTGTACAGACTAGCACAGAAGCTAAAGGTTCTGATGGTGTACAGACTAGCACAGAAGCTAAAAGTTCTGATGGTGTACAGACAAGCACAGAAGCTAAAAGTTCTGATGGTGTACAGACTAGCACAGAAGCTAAAAGTTCTGATTGTGTACAGACTAGCACAGAAGTTAAAAGCCCTGATGGTGTACAGACTAGTACAGAAATTAAAATATCTGATGGTGTACAGACTAGTACAGAAATTAAAATATCTGATGGTGTACAGACTAGTACAGAAGTTAAAATCTCTGATGGTGTACAGACTAGTACAGAAGTTAAAATCTCTGATGGTGTACAGACTAGTACAGAAGTTAAAAGCTCTGATGGTGTACAGACTACTACAGAAGTTAAAAGTTTTGATTGTGTACAGACTACTACTACTACAGAAGTTAAAAGTTCTGGTGGCATACAGACAACTATGATGGATGTTGACTGTGATGTTCCCACTGTCAGCAATCACTCTGGAGTTACTGTTGATATCACAGGAAAGGAAATGACTTCTGGAACACTTCAAACAGAAAGAGATGTTGGCATCAGTGAATATATTGGAGATCATGAAGGATTTTATGGAGTTTTGAAACACAGGTACTGTTTACTGCTTTTCCTCTTTTAATGAATTGTTACTAAGCTATAATTTATAAAAGCATTTTTATTTATTGCTTTATTTTCTTCTTGTTTTTTTTTACTAACATAATTTACATATTCATACTTTTTGAATACTTTCTTTCCTAAAGATTTAGATGAAATAAAACATGAGAGGGGGACTTATTTAATTTTTTTATTAGAGTAAAAGCCATTTTCAAATAATTATTATTATTACCCAGTCTCTATGGATTCAACAAATCCATTGTTAAAGGTTCTGCTCACCCATTAACATTTTTCTTTATTGTTCCTTAGACTCTTTTGCATGTTGCATTATGTTGAGATAAGTATTAGATCTCCTCCCTTTTTAACTGATATGTATATTACTAAAGCAAACAGATACACCACTAGAATTGACTATACTGTCAATGCATGTGGAAAAGATCTTACAGGTTTTGAAAGGAAGTGTTATTATAGCATGCCATATCAGTGGTCTAATTATTTGTGACATTGGTAAAAGATTGCATTATCCAGAATCAACAATTAGTACACATTATCAATCAATGGAAATGTGAGGATACTATCTCATCCAAGAAATTTACAGTTTGTGTGTCAATTGGAAAACCAACTTCAAGGTAACAAGGCTTCTTGGAATGATGCTAAGAAATCTCAACATTCCAATATAGAAAAAATAAGTCAACCAGAATTAAAGTCTGCAGTGGCATAGAGCTATACATTCTCAGTTTCTGTAGAATGGTAGCTGCACTATGACATACTATGAACGGCCATTGAGGAAGCTGGCAATCCAGTCACAGAGTGTAGAAGGGAGGCCATAAGATAGCAGTTTGTTCAGGAGACCTTGGTGCCAGACATGATCAAATGCTTTAGAAATATTGAGTGATAACATGATGAGTTTTCCAAATCTTTCCATAGCCTGAGTTCAAAGGTAGGTGAGACAAGAATGACAGAATCCATATTAGTGATTGCTAATTAACTGATGAATCTCCAGGTAATGAAGAAGCTGGTTGTTGATAACCATCTTCATCACTTTTGAAAGTACTGAGCTGAGAGCAATGGGACAAGAGTTTGATGACTGACTTTTGTCTCCCTTTTTGGGTGTGAGTTTGCTTCCATGCTGTTGGGTAGATGCCATTAGAATATGAAAGTTTATATAGATGATGCAGGACGGGTATCAGTTCCAGAGTACAGGTCTAGAGGAATACTCTCTGGACCAGGAACCTTATTAGTGACTAATGAGGATTTTTCTGATGTCCTTTCAGCTCAAGTTCAGAGGAGGCATACAGTGGGCAGTTTATGGAAGTATGGGAGGTGATTTGCTTTGGTCATCCAGGCAGAAGTTGGAGAAAAAAATTGATGCCAAGAGGTCTGCCTTTTCCTTGTGTGAAGGGGCAGAAGCCTAGCCTTAGCAAGGGACCAGAAGGCGAGTTTATTTCATTTCATTCTTACGAAGTCTTCCTTGGAATCATTGATAACTGTTGTGTAAGCTGAATTTTTAGAAGCTGGAGTTTTTAATTTAAGCTTTGAACATAACTGTATTTTTATCATGGTTGACAGAGGCACTTTTTTTTTCTTTTTTTTTTTTTGAAAACCAGGTCGGGGGGGGGGGGGGTTGCAGTGGAGTTGGGAACAAAGGCTCTCATTCCAGTGAGGATTATTTCTGTTACTAGTTCAGTGTAGGTGTTTGGATCACGAGAGTGAAAGCAGTAATCTGACCATGGAAAAGTAGCAAAAAAATTGTGGAGGTCATCCCAGTTTGCATAATTATAGTACCACAGGGTATGAGGATAAGATTGGCTGGGTGGAGGACAAACTGTAGAGGAGACTTGAATAATGTTTTAGTCAGTTGCTAAGGGAAGAGCAGACCTCCACGATTTATTTGGAGGGAGAATTTGTTAAAAAAGGTCAAAAGTGTTGGTAGAATGATGAGGATTGTCTGGTATTCTGTTAGATAGATTGACTATTTGTGTTAGGTGATGACTGATGGCAAATGATTCAGCTTCCCCTCCAGTCTGATCTGTGAAGTTGAAGCAGAGGAAGTTTGTGTAATGGACATTAAAATCTCCAGGGAGGACAATATCACAATTTGGGTAATTACTTTGTAAGAAATCAATTTTTAGTAATAGGTAGTCAAAAGGGGCTGTAGGATTTTCAGATTTAGAAGAGCGGTAAAGGCAGCAAATGAAGGCTGTAAAGTGAGGTAAGGAAATCGTTAGCCAGAGCAGATCAAAAAGTGGGCATTCTAAGTTGGATAACCTTCGACAGGGATATCAGATTTCACAAAAGCACATTTCATCCTTTTTGCGAAATGCATCATATAGGATGTAACTGGGATAGTTGAGGTAGACTGTGGTCATAGAGGATGCCAGCTGAGGTTCTGTTAGGAAAAAGAGATCAGAGTTTGATGTCTGTAAGTGGCGATGTATGTCACTAATGTTTGTAATAATGGCTCGAATGATGGTGAAATGAATATGGAAGCGTTTCTTATTGGCAAAAGTTTTGGTATTATTTTGGATGAGTTGGAGCATATTTTTATTATTTGTTCCCATTTTTTTTTTTTTTTTTTAATTTTTATGGGAGGTTTTTTTTTTGTATCTGCAGTTAAAACTCTAGTATTTTTATGATTGACTTTCATGTGTAAGGGAAGAATTGGTTGATTCAGAAAACAAAGAGAAATGGCATGCATACCAGGATAAGGATGTTTGTATATAACTCACACACAAGGAGTGCCCAAACTCCAGTCCAAGTGTGGCCTCAGACAGTGCCCCCTACATATCATTGACCTGCTAAGTGGCAGGATTATTTGCCAACTGACTGGAAGCCTTGAACGAATGCATTACAATTGGGTTTGGTCATATGCACTATCTGGCTTGATAGATTCCAATTCTTTTGGAAGAGATATTTTAGAGGACCAAATTTTATTGGCCCTAAATACCAAGGAATTTATAATTTATATTTTTGGTATGAATGGTATACTAGATGAATTAGGAATATAGCAACCTGTAAAAGTTAGTTTGTGGTAAACGGAAGTTGAAAGCAAGCAGTCAGATTCAGTCTAAAATGGATGAACATAAATTTTTATACAGGGTGGCCATAAAATAACTTTCCCTCTTTGGAGACATCTGTAGCTAAAACCAATAAACAGAATGAGACCAAATTTTATATTGAGACTTTTGAAGGCATGGGGAGATGATTTCCGTGAAAAAAAATATTTAGTACCAAAAGTCGCCAAAAGGGGAAATTTTGGCGCTGCTGTAACCGAAAACAAGCAGATAATTACATTAAAGGCAGATAAAATCAAATAATAACATTTCGACAGTGTAAGCGACAGCGCATCACTCATTCCAGCTGGATATGTGGTGTGTTACAATGATAATAAGAATAATAATAATAATTAAACTAAAACAACTTGCGAGAGACAGAGAAATTAATGTAGTGATTGAACTCGCAGGAAATAATGTTTTATTCATCAGAATCAGGGTCCCCTGGACCACATACATGATTTTCAATGTGCTGACCTTTCTTGTGTACAACAAATTGCATCCGGTGTGCAACATGCTCTACAGCTGAGCATAAGGAGTCGGATTAGATGTTCATAACAGCCCATTTTATGTTCTCTTTCACTTTGTTACTGTCTCTTCTTGCACTACTTTCCATCCTCTGCCAGGTCTAACTCCTAGTGATCCAGTTTCTTCAAACTTCTTGATCATAGCTCTCAGTGTTATAGCTGACATAGGACCTGTATGCAGGTTATGAAGCCTTCTAAATTTCTGAAGGGCTGCTACAGCATTGCACTGTTTAAGGTAAAACAACTTAACAAGTAAAGCACACTGAGGCAAGGTAGGACGCATATTGAGCACAATTCGTCAGTCATTCGAATAACTGCCTGAATGTTCCCAATCCCTTTTCAAGTGAAATTGGTGGCACTGCTATCATGTACGCACAGTAAAATTTGCATAATCCTTTTTACTTGCATTTACTGCAAATATTTGACTGCTTTTGGCTCAGCCAGCGCCAAAATTTCCCATATCAGCGACTTTTGGTACTAAATATTTTTTTCACGGAATTCATCTCCCCATGCCTTCGAAAGTCTCAATATAAAATGTGGCCTCATTCCGTGTATTAGTTTTAGCTACAGATACCTCAAAAGAGGGAAAGTTAATTTATGGCCACCCTGTGTATCTAAAAAAGAAATTGCTCCTGACAATTCTTTCTCCAAAGTAATTTGATTCTACAGCATGAATTATTAATATTGTATAAAAAGGATAGAAACCCTAGTTCAGTGCCACCTCAAATAGTAAAAATGTTATCTACATTTGTATAGCTAGAGAAAAGGTTTAGGATAGAGATTTAAGAATCAGAATTTTAAGATTCTGAATCTTAGATCCAAAGTGGCTATGTTATGTTGATGATGTTTTTTGCTGTTTGAGATGGCATTGAACTACCACTTCTATATTTTCTAATAAAATTATTAATTTGCATCCTTGAATAAAGTATACTTTCTTTCAGTTTATGTCTACTGTAAACTAACTTGCAGGGTCACTATAATCCCATTTAATCTGTACACCATCTGTCTCAAAAGTACAAAATTATATAAACTTGGTACTGAGAGCTTCACAGTCTTGGTTGGCTGAATGGTTAATATATCCACTCTCCGACCAACAGGCTGTGAGTTTCTAATCCATGTGGGCAAGGAATTTTTGTGATTGTCTTTAAGTGGTAGATGAATTTTATCACCCAATGTGAGACCAAAGTTGATCAAAAAAAAAAGTTTCAGGTTTTGTTTCGAGAGCACTCTGTACAAAATAAATTAATAAAAAATACAAAACAAATAAAATGATTAAAAAAATTATAAACACTTCTGTCTGTTCACTGTACCAGTGAACTGGTTAATGAAGTGTCATGCATGGTAGATATAAAGGCTATCTTTTTGCCATGTGTTGGTGAGGCCTTCCCAACATACAAATTCATCATCATCATCAAATTCCTGGCATGTACCCTCAAGGGGTACACAGGATATGATAGTACCACATGAAAAATTACATCATTACTAACTTCCTATCTACAATTTTCCTCCAAATCAATCTGTTACCTGTCAAGACTCCAACATTATCAGGTCTTATATTTCTATCTTCTAAGACACTTTTTACTGTATCGATCCACCTATATCTTGGTCTTCCTCTGGATCTTTTTCCTGCCAACCTGGCAGAGAACACTTGTTTTGCTAATCTTTCCTCTCCCATTCAGTTTAAGTGACCATACTACTTGAGATTAGCTCTGCTAACACTTTCCTGGATGCTAACAATGTCAAGTTCTTTCCTAATATCCTCATTTTTAATAGGATATTGCCATCTGTTCATCCCTCTAATGTTTCTCAGGACTCTCATATCTGCGGTCTCTAGTCTTTGGTCAAGTGTTTTATTTCTAACCCAGCTCTCAGATTCGTAAGTTAAAATTGGTTTGAACACTGTCTTGCATACAGCTAATTTAACATTTTGAGTAATTTCTCTCTTATTCCATATAAATTTATTCAGTTGAATAAATTTATCCTACCATACCAGCTTTGTTGATTCTGTTGTTCATTTCCATATTTAATTTACCATTTTCACTAAATATCATGCAAAGTGGCTGAAATGTTTTACTTGTTGTAGGTTCTCCATTCACAATGCAGTTGATATTCTCGGTGCTTCTGCCTATTTTCATTGTCTTTGTCTTGTTATTGCTGACCTTCATACCATATCTATTATTATCAATTTAGTCAGAGAATCTTGCAGACTTGTAGGAGATTTATTTAGAAGTATAACATCATCTGCATAAAGTAAAGAGCTGAGATTAACATCTCGAATTTTGATATTAAGTTTAATACTGCTTTCCTTCATAATGTGATCCATATAGATAATGAATAACAGAGGGGATAATGTACATCCTTGTCTGACACCAGATTCAATATCAAACCATTAATTTTTTTTTCACCGTGTAACACTAAAAGAAAAAATATCAAACCATCTTCCTGTACTTCCTTCAATTCTAACTGCTGACTTCAATTCTAACTGTCAATGGGGCATTGATAAATGCCCATTGACACCATATAACTGTACTATTTTGAATAAATACAGGTCTTTGTTATATTCCCATGATTTCTCAACTGTTTGTTGTAAAATGAAAATCTGATCCTGATAGCATCTATTTGCCCTGAATTCAGTTTGTTCTTCACCAAGCATTCTTTCCATAATCCTCCTCAACCGTTTCTCAAGTGTACTTGCATGAATCTTACCAAGAACACTCGGTAGGGAAATACACCTGTAATTGTCACATTCAGTTTTATTTCCCTTGTTATATATGGGGTACTATGAGAGATCTACTCAAGTCATTTGGAATTCGTCCCTCTGTCCAAGCCTTTTGAACTATGCAGTACAGCCACTGTAAAACTTTTATATCTTCATATTTGAGCATTTCTAGATAAATATGATATACTTCATCTTCCTTTCCACATTTCAGGCTTTTGATGGCTTTTTCTACTTCAAGTATGGTTATGTATTCCTAATTGCATGCCTGGTCAGTGTTTTTTACCACTCTGCTGTTACTGATTTCATTTAGCACTTTTTTTGAAGTAATTACTCCTTATATCAAGGATATTTTTTTCTCCAGTTTTCATGTCACCTTTATCATCTCCATTTCCTTTTACAGCATTCTTTCTTCCATTTCTGAGTTTCTTCAACAACCTCCAGAATATCTTCCCTCCTTGATATTTATTTTCTATGTTCTTACCGAAGTCTTCCATGACTTTTGTTTAGCTGCTTTTACACAGAGCTACTTTTACACTAAGAGCACAAGCTGACTTCTTTGCCAGGAACTTTTAATATGCCTTCTTCTTTTCCTTCACTGCCTCTTTAACTTTCTGTGTCCACCATGGAGTTTTGATTTTTCTATCCTCCAAGGTTTGGTTCCTGTTATCAAACTCTTTCATTTTTTCTTGAATAATGATTGTGTATTTTAATCTACAGTTTACATCCGAGAGCTGTTCAACTTTTATTCACTTTAAAACACTCTCTTATATGTTTTTCTTTTCATTATGAAATTCCGTTTTATCCTGCTCAAGACTAAATGGTAATCACTTCCAATTTCAAATCCTCCATACATTCTAGTGTCCTGCACAAGGGAGAAAACATCACTATCAACAATAACGTAGTCAATGAGACATTTCTTATTCCTTGTCTCTTCTCTCCATGTGAATTTGTGCACATTTTTATGTTGGAGAATTGTGTTAGTAATAACCAGTCCATGTCCTTAGCAGAAATCCAACAGGTATTTGCCATTATTATTAGCTTTGCTCTTCTCTCCAAATTTTCCAAAAATATTTTTATGTGTCTGACAATCATTTCCTACTCTGCTATTTAGATCCCCAACAAGGACCAACTTTTAATTTTTCATTGTGTCAATTGCTTTCTCTAAAGCTTCAAAAAATTCTTCCAATTCTACCTTAGTAGAACCTTCTGTGGGACCATAGCCTCAAATAAGTCTCATTGTCTAGCCTATTCTCATATTTGCCAACATCACTCTACTTGAGACTGCCTGCCATTCAAGAAGATTAGCTTCATATATAGTGTTGAATACTATGGCTACTCCTTTTCCTTGATTGTCATTGCCTGAATATAACATTTTGTATTTATTGCTCAGAAAGATCCCACCAGTCTTTGTATTTTTTGTTTCAGTCATCCCTATTATGTCGATCTGATACTTATCCAATTCCTCAGCGCTCCATTTCTTTGCAATTTAGGCTTCTTATGTTGATAGTACCGATCTTGAACTCCTTTTATTTGAGTTGAGGTGTGTTTTAGGATTTGTTCCAGTAGCTGACTTCACAGTTTGCCCTGGTTCCCTGGTGAAAACAATGGGGGCCTTGTTTAATGGGACGATGCCCCCAGCCATCATGAAATTCTGTTATGTTGTATACTATCATTTTATATTGTGGTTCCAGCCCATCCTCATTCATTCATTATCCAGGTAGATACCCAACAGGGTGCATCACAAGAAGGTGAAGATTGGACATTAGGTCAGAAGCCCTGGTCGGTTCTCCACTTTCCTTTAAAGGCTATGTGGAGATCTCCTCTCAGTTATACAACTTTGACCCTTAAGCACCCTAGCATACAACCTCTATAGTAAAAATGTATAAACATCAGAACCTCCTTTAAGCCATTGCAGACACTTCAAAACTCTTTTATGATCTGCTTTTCTTTATGATCTCCAAAAGACAATGTTCATTTCAAAAAATTATCCTGGTATCTACAAGTTTTCCTGCTCCTATGTAAGGCTTACATAGACTAGCCTGGAGATAGTTTTGAAATCTTCTAAGAAAGAGAGAGCTCCAGACATCAAGGACAATATTTGGAAGTGATTACATGTCAGATTTCTTCTATGCTACCAGTCATTTATGTGCCATATAAAACTGTACTTAATGTGTGTGCAGTGCACACATTAAGTACAGTTGGATCTCCATATTCATGAGATCTGTATTCACGTATTGTGTGCATCTGTATTAGAGTACTCATGCTTAAAATATTACTATGCTTATGTGAATATGCATGGGTTCTAAATGAAGTGCAACTAGTGATGGACAAAAGCTTAAATGGGCCAAGAAAATGCAGATTCCAGATGAATGTCGAGGACTAACATACATGGCTATAGGCTGTGTGTTTGATATCAATGAAAATCCTGTAAGATACATAAGGAAACAAGAAACTGAGATCAGAGAGGCATTGCAAACTGGTGGAATTCTTACTGTTAAACGTGCAGCTTATGCACTTGATAAAGCAACGTTAAAAATGGAGACTGTGCTGTTCATTTGGATTGTAGACCAGCACAAGCAAAACTTGCCTGTGAACATTGGTATGATTTCTGTGAAAATAATATAAATCTGTTGTAAACAGGATTAAGCAGCAAACCCCCCCCCCCATACCATCAGTGCCCACAGAAACTACTTTCATTGTCAGCAGCAGCTGGTTTCAGAAATTCAAGATGCGTTATTCACTCTGTAATGTAAGGATTATGGGCAAGTCTGCTTAAGCTAATCACAAGGGTGGGCCTAACCTGTGTAACTCAATGTGCTCATTGAGGAGAAGGGATATAAACATGAACTAGTGTTCAGGTTATATAGCTGTCGCACAGAAGAAGGGGCTCCAAGATTTAAGGCAGTGCAAGATTAGGTTAGACTGCTAGTTTGCAGCAATGCAGCAGGCCACATGACAAAGCCTGGTCTAATTTTCAGTACACAGAACCCAAGAGCTCTTAAAGAATGTGACAAAAATATACTGCCTGTGTACTGGATGTGGAATGCAAAAGCCTAGATGACGAAGAACCTCTTCCTGAACTAGTTCCACAACTTCATCCCCAAAGTCAAAGAATACCTGGAGGAAAAGGGCTTTTATTCACAGTCCTTATGCTCTACAGTGCCTAAGGACATCAACATCTAATCACACGACTAGGCAAATGAAGAAATAGAAGTGGACTTTCTCTCCCCTAACATTACCTCCCTTATCCAGCAGCTTGACCAGGGAATAATCAAGGCCTTTAAGGCTGATTACATGAAGAGGTGTATGGACTGAACTGTTGATGCCATGGGCAGTGACAACAACTTCAATGTTATTCAGTTTTGGAAGAACTTCACCATAGTCGACAGTCTTCCTAAAAAAAAAGAAAAACACATTGTAGAAGACATCAAGGACCTGTCTGTAAACACCTGTTGGAAGAACTAGAATGAAGTCATGCACAACTCGAGGATGTGCATGACTTCATTTCAGACAAACCACAAGCCATTCCAGATGAGCAGTGCAAGAAAACCATTGCAGAAATAAAGAATTTTAATATGCTTACTGATAGATAATATGCATTATTCATTCTGTATAAGGTACAAGTACACACAGTTGAAACATATTCAATTAAGATAAATTAATTACAAATATTTCTATTTATGTATCATTGATCATCATCAGTGTAATACAGTTGGAAATTTAAAAAATTAAACAACAATGAAGGTATATGGAAAACGGAATCTATCCTTATATGCATCGTGAGACAGCCAGGTAAAAACGAATATTTATTAGGGTCAACTGAAATGTACATACATATGATTTAAAAAAATGAAGTATATGTGTGCATGTAATGAAAACTATGTGTAATAGTTCTTAATCATAATTTTCCAGATTTTTGGCATGGAGAGTCCATAATAAGTTTAGTTTAATCCTTTATCCAAGTGTGAGCAAACAAAGTTTGCACCTGAAAGTATCTTCAGGACTGGATCCGGATCTGAATCTGGAATAATTTAATAATAAGGTTGTACACCCTTTGGCAACTCCTATAGGTTGGGATGACCTCACATTGCTTCTGCCTTGGTGTCTCCACTACTGGGCCTGGCTCCCACTGATGAGACCTCGATAAAGGTCGAAACCGGTATGGGTAGTGGCCCTTGCCTTAATGCATAGCATTACACATATCTGCAAGGAACTTTGCTCTCAACTTGTTGCAAAGGTGGAGAGCTTTCTCCACCTTTGCAACAGTTTTATTTTTTTTTTCTCCACAGTTGCCCGGTGTTGTACTACCTTGCCCCAGTCCTGAAGATACTTTCAGGCGCAAACTTTGTTTGCTCACACTTGGATAAAGGATTAAACTAAACTTATTATAGTCTAACCGAGTGAAAAATAAACTCTCAGCATGGAGAGTCCATCGTTAAGGTTGAGATTTGAGCAATGCTGAATACTTCAGAACTTTCTTTAAAAAGATGCTCATATTTATAGGAATGTTTATGTAGTAATTTGGCATCATTCGAAAGGATCCTGTGGCTAGTATCAGTAATCCCATGTTCTGCTTCTTGGAGGAAGGCAAAACAGATTGGCTTTATTTGTCCAAAGTAGAATAATTTACAGTTGCATAGGACTGAATAGACTCCAGGTAGCAGTAGAGATAGTATCAATGAGCTAATTGAATTTATAGGCTTGAAAGTTGTGAAAATATTAAACCTCTTTGAGATTCAAGAAATGCACTATGAAATGCCTTTAATGTGCAGGATGGCGATTCTATGTAAGTCTTCAACAGCGTGTGGAGAAAAATGGTTTATAATCTTCTCTATTTGTTATAAAAATTGAGACATAAGGAGAAAAATTCATAATAACATCGTAATAATGGAATCACTTACGTTAATTTAAATGTCTTCATAGTCTCATATAAGTTTCATAGCCATTGTCAATACAATTATAGGAAAACACAAAAAAGAGAACAACAATTCAATTGAGAGTGCATGATATTATGTGCACTATCAGCTGTAAGAGAATAGCTCTATCTGCATTAAAAATATACAAAATAAATTATTACAGTAAAATAATTTAGTTAATAAATTATTAATTACAAATTAATGAACACATGACTGCTGAGTATTAATCAGTATAACTTCCCAAAATCGATAAAGTTTTAGGCAATCGTTTTTTTTTTTTGCTTCACAACTTTCTTTGTACATTCTTTCCAGAAGAAAATAACCCTTATGTAACACATGGGTTTTGTTCCACTGAATCCTGTGTTTTATAGATAACATATGTCTTGCTAAACCAGATTTGTTGGGTTCTTTAAGTGAAACATATTTTTGGTGTTCTTCAAAACAAATATGAGGAATGAGTCTGTCCATAATAACATAAGTTGCAAGAGCAGGGGATTCTATGAACTCCAGGATAAGAAAGAGGAAGATATTTATCTTTAGGAGAGATAAGGAAGGTGTATTTGAGAACTGGATGGAATAGGACTTGCAAGTCAATCTGTCAAAGTTGTCTTGTGTTTTTTCTGAAAGTCCTTTAACATATGGAATGCAAATTCTGGTAATTTCTTCTTGAGGCAGGTTTACGATCACGGCCATAATTATTGATTATTTTTTTCAATAGTTTTTGTTTTATAACCATTGAGATAAAGGCGGTGTTCTGATAATAAACAATACTTTGTTTAGAAGGGAATCTGTAGAACATATTTTATGAGCTCTGTAGACTAAAGATTTGATTAAACCACATTTCTGACAAGGGTGATAATGTGAGCTAGAATCAATGTGCTTATCAGTATGAGTTGGTTTTCTATATGCTGAGAACTGTAGACTACCGTTTGGTTGACGTAGAATGAGAATATTCAGAAAAGGAAGACAATTGTTATCTTCTACTTCCAGAGTGAATTCAATTCTTGGGTTTGTTGAATTAATTTTTTCAAGAAATTCACGAAGATCAGACAAGAAGAAGTTCCATTCACCAAAAACATCACAATGTATATGCACCAAATTGACGGTCTAAGAGAAAAACATCCTGAATATGTTGTTCAAAATATTTCATAAAGTAATTAGCTAAAGTTAGGGAAAGAGGAGACCCCATAGCTGATCCCTCTGTCTGTACAATTTGTTCTGACAGCTAAAGTATCCTGAATTAATGACCAAGTCAAATAATTTTGTAAAATTATTTGACTTTGTCATTAATTCAGGATACTTTAGCTGTTTATATAAGGATTAACATAATTACGAAGTAATTCAGAGAGAGTGAAACTACATCAAAACTTACTGGAAGAATCTGTGGGTTGTAAGGATAATCCTGAAATTTTATTCTTAAAATCTGTTGATTTTTTTTATGATAGAAGCAGAGTTTCCTGTAAATGTAAAAAGAACATTAGATAGGTATTTTGAGAGTTTACAAGTCTGACATCCTATGCTGTTTACAATAGGCCTTAACGACACATTTTCTTTATGTAATTTGGGAAGGCCATACAGTCTTGGAGCAGAAGAATGATGAACTTTTAGTCTTTTTTTTATTCAGCCCAAGAATGAACTTTGTCCCAGGCTGTTAAGTTTATTGATTTGTGATTGAGTTGGGTCTCTATCATTGCTTCTATATGTAGAATGATCGCAAAGTAGAAGATTAAATTTTCTAATATAATTAGAAAATTTAATCGTTCAGTTGTAATCGTGCAGTTGTAGTTCATGATCGTTCTTATCATGAATTACAACTGCACAACCATTGTTGGCCTTAGTAATAACTGCGAGGAAGAGGGGAGGGTCTGGAAAGTTCTGAAAAACACCTAGAACAAAAATTAATTAATTTTATGTCTTCTTATATATCCTAAAAGAAAACGAACAAATTATTACAATTTGATGAAACATGGGGATTAAAGATTTATAAGTAGGGGCGTATATTCAGAGCGTGCTAGGTATGCGGTGCGCATCCACAAAATAGCAATATCACCGATATTATATTTTTGCATTTATTCCTGTTAAAGGCGTGACTAATTGTTTCCTGGCTTTGTGTGATTACTAAAATTAAACACAATATGCTAATGCTTCGTGAAGAGGATGCTTTTCAATAAAATCATTATTACAATTGATAAAAAAATAACAGTTTATTTGCTTCTCAGATTTTGAATAATTAGGAATGAAAAACTCACACATCTGTAAATATGATGTGCTTGAGATGAATTAAAAACTTCTTGAAAGTCAGAATGCGATAGAAAGTTGTGATGTAACAACAAATATCATTGAGAGACAGTTGAAAGTGAGAGTAAAAGTACACAGTGAGAGAATGGTTTGACTGATATAAAAAATGAAGAGTTAGCTGCAATGAGGGAGATAGCTCGGTTGCACAGAGTGATACATAGGGCGAAGTGGAAGCTGGAGTGATTACAAAAATGTCTACCGAGTGGATCAGTTAACAAAATGAAGCAAGTGCAAGATAAGAAAAATGAGAACATGATTGGGAGTGAAAGAAATATTAAGGAGCGAGTGTTATGCGGCGATTCAGTAGTAAAAGGTATAATAGATGAGAGTTTGATAAAATCCTGTTTTCCTGGTGCAGAAATTAATGATGTAAGTGAGGCTATTAGAGCACAGAAGCATAGGGGGGAAGAAATGATTGTAGTGGCTGGAACGAATGATTTAAAAGGTGAAAAGTTTGCTATGAGAGAGGACATGAAAGAGTTACTAGAGGTAGCAAAAGAAAAGAGTGAGAGAGTTAAGATAGTGAGTCTGTTGCTGCAGTATGACAGAGTAGAGTTGAGAAGGAGGGCCATAATTGTGAATGACTCTATATAGGTTATGCAGGAGGAGCGGTGTGGATATGTGGAGTGAGTTTGACGGACGAAAGGACTAATACAAGAAGAATGGTTTGCATCTGAATGGATTTGGTGTTCGGAGACTGGAAAAATTGTTGCTGAATGAAGTGAAAGTGGATGTGCAGAATCAGGGAAGCTAGAGCTTTTTTTGGCAGGAGGGAGGTGGGAAGCTGATGAGTGGATATGCAGACATTAGTGAGGCAGTTGAGTGTAAGAATGTGTATAATATGCATGAGTTAGTACGAAGGATAAGACATCAAGATAGGGGTGGGATCAGTGGGGCTTTTGCACTTTATGTACACTAATGCCAGGAGTACTAGGAACAAGACAGAAGAATTTGGTTAGCTCTTCCTGGCCACAGGTTATTGACATTAGTGAGACATGGCTAACAGAGATGATATAGTTAGTGGGATAGAATGTGAAGAGTGTAGTGTGTTCAGGAAAGACAGAGAGAAAAGAATGGGGAAAGGAGTGTTATTGATGATAGTCAATGAACTGCAGCCAAAGAGAATAGATGTTCAACTGCAGAATAGTGAAAATAGCACATTTGAAGCTATCTGGTGTGAGATTGAGGCCAGCAGAACAAAATATATTTGGGTGCTGCTATAGACCAGGCAATGGAATAGATGATGGAGATAGTATGCATAGGCAAATAGACTCAATGGGTGGAGGACAGGTAATTATTATGGGGGATTTCAACTATGGTAACATTGATTGGAAAGAGGAGAGGACACATGGGAGAAAGGAAATGAATTTTATGTAGTTACTAAGGGATAACTACCTGAGACAGCATGTAATGGAATATACTAGGTTTGAGAGTGCTCGATCTAGTAATTGCATCTGAGAATTTGACTATCATGCTGCCACCAATTGGTGACAGTGAATTGAAAATTCCACACTGAAAATTCCACACATTGAGCCACCTGGGAGGTGGCTCAATGTGTGGAATTTTCAGTTAAGATGGTATATGTGGAATTACCGGACTGGTAAGTATGACAAGCTTAGGAGATTGCTTGGATCAGTGCCATGGCATGTAAAACTGCAAGGGCTGGATGTTGATAGTGCATGGGAAGTGGTAAAGGAGAGTTTGAGGGAGGTAATGGCAGATTGCAATACCTAGAGTCAGGAGAGTAAATCAAGTGTGAGTTAAATGGATGAATAACACCATTAAGCTTGAGCTTCAAAAAAAGAAACAATGGTGGAGAGAGAGGTGAAAGGTGACCTGCAGGCACACAAATAGTACAAAGCACAGGCTAGAAGGGTAAGTAGTGTAGTAAGAAAAGCAAATTCAGATTATGAAAGAAAATTAGCAACGCAAGCTAACGAGAATCCCAAACAGTTCTTTCAATATGCTGCAAGTAAAAGAAAAAATGTATACAGCAGAATGATTTTAAGGAATGCCGATGGTAGGGATGTAACTGAATCAGTCTAAATAGTAGAATTACTAAGCGAACACTTTGCAAGAGTATATCATCCAGGCGGTGATATTACAGGAATGAGGTAACCAGTGGCTTATATGGGAATTCAGGTGAATGAAATGGAGGCGAATAGTATATTACAGAACCTTAATGTTAATACATCTGTGGGATTGGATGGTATACCAGCTTGAGTCTTACGTGAAACGGCAAAGGAATTGTCAGTGCCCTTGACCATATTGTTTAATTTAAATCTCAGCTCTTGGTTAGTCCCGAGGGGGAAAATAGTTCCGTTGCATAAAGGAGGCTCCAAGACTGCTGTTGCAAATTACTGACCAATCAGCATATCAGGAGTCATTGTCAAGGTATTGGAGAAATTAGTCAAGAGCAAAATACAGGAATGGATAGATGGAAATGGGATACTATATGGGGAGCAGCATGGTTTTGTGAAGGTAGATCATGCCTCAGTAACTTGCTCACATTTTATAATACAGTGATGGCTGAACTGGATATGGGTAATGCATTTACAGTGATACTGCTGGACTTTGCTAAGGCCTTTGACAGGATACCACGTGGAATTCTAATCAGTAAACTGTAGCACATAGGGATGGATATAGGGTTGATTAGATGGATAGGAGGTTGATGAAGAGATATCAGAGTGTAGTTTATTCAGGAGTTGAGTCCAAAAGAAGGCCTGTGACTAGTGGTATGCCACAGGGTTCTGTTCTTGGACCACTGCTATTTAATTTGTTCATTAATGATATAAGAAATGATCTTAGAGGAACTGTTCATTTATTTGCTGATGATGCAAAGTTGGGTAAAGCAATAGTGAATACACATGATTTTGCAGGATGATTTGGATAGATTGGCACACTGGGCTAAGGAGAATGGATGTCAGTTTAATGTGGCAAAGTGTAAGGCTAGGCATTTTGGGGTGAAAAGATTAGCAGCAGTATACCACATTGGTGGAACTGTACTCCAGGAAATTGATGAACCAGAGATTTGGGAGTGTTGGTGGATAGGGAGTTGAAGTTTCGGGAGCACATAGCAAAAGTGGCTAAATCAGCTCATGTGATCACTTGGTTACCGAAGAATACCTTGACTAGCAGAGACAAGCAGGTTATTGTTCCTCTTTATTGAGCCTCGATAAGAACCCATCTTGACTACTGTGCCCAGATCTGGGCACCAGGATCTGGGCACAGTAGTCAAGATTTCTTCTTGATGGTCTATGGAATGAACCTTACGAGAACAGGTTAAAGATCTATGGGTTACAGAAATTGGTTGATAGGCGGAGAAGGTGTGATATGATTGAGACATTCAAATTGCTGAGGGGTTTTTACAAGATTAAATTAGAGGAAATTTTTCAAAACAGGTCTGGTGGTGGCAGAGCTAGGGGACATCCATGGAAACTGAGCAAGAGTGTAATTAGCAAGGGTGTTAGAACTAGGTTTTTTATTTGGAGAGTGGTGAATGAGTGGAATAAGCTGCCAGAGTCTGTTGTGTGGGTGCCATGACTGTGAATGAGTTCAAAGCGAAGTATGATAGATACTGTGCGAATGCTGAATAGTTCTTGACATGACGTTTAGGGCCTCCCTCGATGAGTCTAAGGATTCCTTGCAGTTGTCCGTAATAATAATATTTTGTAACATATTAATCAACTGAGCTCCTACAATGTTTTAGAAAAATGAATCTATTTATACATTTTGCCCTCTTTAATAGATCCTTTCCTAATGTAGATGTTAATTTAAAAATATGCTCTCTATAAATATTGGCTAATACTTACCATTCATGTGTACCTTAATTTATAATTAATTTATTGTTGTTTATATTTAAAAAAATTTATTCACTAAATTATTTTATTGTAATTTATTTTGTATATTTATTAATGCAAAAGGAGCTATTCTCCTGCAGCTAATAGTGCACATAATATCACACGCTTTCATTTGAATTGTTGTGTATTGTGTATTTTTTGTATATTGACAGTGGCTATGAAACTTAGCCAAAAATTTTGCAAATAAAGGCATTTAAGTGATTCAGTTATTAATATGTTATGATGAATCTTCTCTACTCATTTGGAGTTATCACCATTCAGACTTCAGCTTGTTACATCTTCACTACTTGGATGCAGGCAGTCTGTCCACTTTCTTGGTCTGCCATATGGTCTTTTTGCCTTTGGTTTCTGGTCTTTT
Organism: Typopeltis vanoorti; assembly: GCF_054136105.1. Classification (NCBI taxonomy): domain Eukaryota; kingdom Metazoa; phylum Arthropoda; class Arachnida; order Uropygi; family Thelyphonidae; genus Typopeltis; species Typopeltis vanoorti. The sequence continues at coordinate 53,324,797 of NC_143551.1, forward strand.
GCAAGTTTAATTATTCTTTTTGGGTTCATCCTATTAACATGTTAATTACACAATCTTCTCTTTTTTATCCATGCATTTATAGGTTGTAATTGACATTCTTCATAAAACTTTAACAAATTTTGTTTTGTTAACTATTTTTCTTAATGTTTTCATTTTACATGTATTTATCTGTTGTATTTTTGATGTTTCTATTCTTATTTCATGTGCATATATCAATATTAGTCGGACTACTACTGATTTATATTTTCTTGCTTTCGTTTCTTTTGTTAGATCTTTATTTGTCCATATAGTTGAATTTAAACATCCTGATTTTTTATTAACATTCAGGGATTGTTCTTTTATTTCACCCTGTGTTTTTTCACTGTTCACAGTTATTCCTAAGTATTTAAATTTCATTACTTGTTTCAGTATTTATTCTATTTAGTTCTAATTTAAATCTGATTGGTTCTTTTGCAATTACCATTGTTTTTTATTTCCCCATTCATATTTGAATGTTAAAACTGGTGCATATCTATTGGAATTTGAATAATTGCTTTTGAAGATTATTTTCATTTTCTGCAAATAATGCTACATCATCTGCATAACTAAATTTAAATTTTCTTTTTAAATTTTTATTTTATCTAATTTATTTTTTTTTATTAATTTCTGTTATTATTGAAACATGGATCTGAAATACTGCTCATTATTGTAAAACACAATTAAAACCTTTTAAACACATTTAAGCATTTTTCTGTTAATTGGGAAATGGTTGTGTAAGTGTTTGGACATACATAGAAAACACTTGGGACTATTTGGGCAAGAGTATGAATTTTTGCAGAATGTTGCATTTTTGCTGGAGTCATTGAGAGATACCTACAGTGAATATGGAGACTAGACTATATACATTTCACATATTTGACTGTGCTCTTATCCTTGGATTGTTTAAAAAACTTTTTTGAATTTTCAAAGTTTATTATTATTATTATTATTTTCCTAATACCACTTCCTGATGATGTGAGAAGTTAAGCAACACAACATGTAGATATACCCTCTTTATTCTTATTAAAAAAGAAAAATTGCTTATGCTTTTTATTCCCTTAAGAGAGTAGGCAAGACTGTTTTGAGTTTGGTAGTTCAGCCTTTTTTTTTTTTAAATGTCAATGACTATATTCTTGTTATCTTATTTATTATATAGTCCTTATATTATTTCCTTTATATTGCGTTATGTGATGTATAAATTATGATCACAAAGAGATGTAACTGGTCAGTAATAATTTCCAAATATGCTATTGCATTCAGACATCACTCGACCATTATCGTGGGACCTAATGTGCAAATAAAGCATTGTCCACTATCATTAGCCTGTAGTGTTGTCATTTAGCATAATGAGTCCATCTATTATTTTATGCTTCTATTTCCATGCCCTGATTCTTCCATTAGTTTACAAAGTTATAACCAGGATTTGTCAGACCATGTAACCTTTACCACATTAAATGTTTTTAGCTGACAGGAATGGAATTTGCTGATGTCTGTTGTTCATTAGTATTATTACTGTAGGTGGACTGAAAGGTAGATAATCCAGAAACACTTCTACAAACCAAACAAGGAACTTTTTCATGCCACTTTAGGTCTCCAGCTGTTGGTTGGGGAGTGAGTACTTTGTCCACTCAGTTAATTAGGCTGACACAATTAACATAAATTGTTTTAATTTCTTTTTATATTATTATTATATATAATATATTATTATATTTCAAAACTAACTTTTTAGTTATTAAAATATTGCAACATTCCATTTAGGAACTACCGAAGTAAAATTTTTTTTTTTATTTTTCAAAACGCTTGGCGTGTGCTCTCCAAGCACACAACACTGGTTGAAAAGCATAATTTACTATAAATACCATATGCCTTTTGTTCCTATGTAAAATTAGTGGATTTATGATATAAAATATTCTGGTTTTATTAATTTTATTCTATTCATTTTATGATTGCAAATGATCCTTATCTTGTATTGCAGATATTCTGATTTTCTTGTAAATGAAATCTCACAAGAGGGAGAGGTAATTAAGTTGACTGACATGTCACCACCACCTGAAATATCTGTCAGTGATAGGGTAAATACAACTGCCTAAATTTTCTTAGAAGCATTGCATATTTTCATTATATGTTTAGAGCAAAATAAATTTCTGATTAATTAAACCTTAATCAATCAGTGCATACCGGTGATAGATGAATTGATGCATTTGATTCAACATAGAAATATTTTTTTAAATAAGTCTGTTTAATTTATAATAAATTACTTAGATACAAAAGGGAAAAAAAAGTCCAGATTCATTCTTTTGAAAGTAGGATTTTTTAAAATTCATTTTGAGAATAAATAGTCTGAGAATGATTGGATTTGACTGTTGATTAATTACATGCTGACCAGATGCATCCCAATCCAGTTCTCACTGGATCACAAAAGTATATATCTCATACCCACATACTCTCTCCCAAACATAGACTACAGTAAAATTATCACCATCCCATATATCCATGGTGCTTCTGTGAAGTTAACAAAAATCTAAAGATATACAGTCTAGTTACCACCTTCAGATCACACAAAAAATTGGCATCCTTTATCTGCTTTCAATAAAAATGAGCTGTGTTCCTTAGATTTGGTGTCTACCAACTGCCCTGATGTATGCAGCCTTGCTATGGCCAGACAAGCAGGACACCCAACATCAGTGACAACAAAAATGAGCTGTGTTCCTTAGATTTGGTGTCTACCAACTGCCCTGATGTATGCAGCCTTGCTATGGCCAGACAAGCAGGACACCCAACATCAGAATCTTTGGACTCAAAGGCTACATTTAGACCACTATGGCTACTCAGGACTTGCAGACCATACCTTAGTCTGGAAGACTACCTCAAGTCTGGGAATACTTATTCTTACACCATCAGTCCAGCTACCAAGAATACCCAATCAAACCCACTAGGTGGTGTAGTTTTGGACTTCAGGACTACTTTGTTTATTCACATTAGTTTCTGTTAAATCATGTAGTGCCTGTGTGCACTTATCTTTACTTGTGTATTGCTAATGGATGATGCAATTTGACTTTGGCCAAATATAGGAAATAATGATTCAATTATTTTAGTTATTGTACCATCTATAGGTATTATTTTTGGGAAAATTTCCATGTTACTCCTCTAAAAAAAGGCACATCGCACAACTATTATTTTAATGGCTAATATAGCCTACTTTTGTTTAGGGGTGCCCTTTTTTTCAATGTCATTGGCTCTTTACCCAAATTCTAGGGAATTACTGAAGTGTTATAAAACTAATCTATGAAGAATAAAAATAGGAGAAAATTTGGACATATAGTACGCCCACAGATTCAAGACCCTTCGATACTTCTGTGCATGTCACAAAAAGGAGAATCCATTCCGATAATAGGGTAATCAATCTGTCTTCTGAGATGAATTTTTATTATTACATGTCGGAAAATTAACTTCTCTTTTATGATCATCGTAGTTTTTAAAGTGGTAACTATCTTGTTTGTATAACAGTTTGGGAAATTTTATCTATAAAGCACGTGGTCTCGCATGTTCGCCACCAATTCGTACGTCCTTCATTTCTTTCTCCCCTTCAGCATGAATCGACTATTCTTGGCACCAAGCCAAGTGCAGCTCCACAAACTGTGGGCGAACTGTACCTTTTTGGATGCTGTTTTCTGTCTCCTTATTTCAGCGATGTGCTTTCATATGCTGTTAAAGGAAGGGGAGATTTTTGGGAGAATTATTTGAAAAAACCCGGTTTTTAATATTTGTATAATATTATTAAGGGTGGGTAGAGAGTGTTTTGGGAGGAGGGGTTATGAGAGTAGGTTCTGAAGATAGAAAATTATTTTTTGGGGGAGAAGAGGAGGGATTTAAGGGAAAAAGTCAGGGGTGGGAGTGACGGGGTGTAAGCTGTTTCGACAACCGTCATGTTTCGGAACTCATGGGGAAAGTGGTGGATGCTATGTCATATCAGTTAGGTGTTTCTGTCTTTTGTGTACTTGCGTTGTCTCCTATTGGTCGGAGTCATGACCTAATTTTTATGTTATGGAGCTTCCAACTCTCGAAGATTATGTTGGGTCAGTGGACGTTTATTGAGTTTTCGTCACATTTTATGGCTATCGTTTCCGATATTCTAAGCATTGTTTCGTTGTGTTGTATGTCTAATATTATGACCTTGTCAATTTGCGGGGTATGTTTTTGTTCAAGGGCGTGGACTGCTATCTCAGTTTTTCCTGAGATATAAAAACAGAATACACAGAATACTGTGTATTCTGTTTTTCTTTTGGTTGTTGTGGAATAGGGATGTTCCATTGTTCTGGAATAGGGATGTTACTTCACATCTACAGTTCCAGTACCATCTATGTTGTCATCTTATTCTTAAAATTACCATTATGAGCATGGGCACATTGATAAGCAAATTGAATGATTATCGATTAATCAGCATTTTTTAATTGGCTGATTGTTCATTACAGTATACTTCCTACCGTAATAGCCAGCAGCTCATTGAATAGATAATACTTAAATAATATTAGTATAAATAAAGTTAATATAAACCTTTATTTTCTGGGTTAAATTTTATGCAGTTTCAATTATACGAAGAAAATAAATGAAAAATTAAGAAATTAATGCAATAATAAAAAAAAATTTTTTTTAAATTATATGCATGACATCTGATCCCTCATGAGTTTGTGAGGTGATTCAAGAATGGTATCACATACAAGCTTAACTCGGTGCATCTTGCCAGTTTGCCTTGGTACATGTGTAGATGGAGATTGAGCTTGTTGCTTTAGAGTGAGTCTAGCATATTTAGCACATTTAATACTTTACATTTTGCATTCCATTTTTATTATTATTATTATTATTTGACACCTCCAGTGAGTCCAGGTACTCATCGAGAGAGGGCACACTCTACAACTTTGTCTTCACCATTCAATCACCAACTGACCGCAACTATGCCAATGCCATCTACCGCCGACCACCACCACCACTCGTATTTCCCCAAACAATCACAAACATCCAGGTCTGCGACGGGATTCGAACCTGCAGCCTTTTGGCTGGAGAGTGGATATGCTATCCACCTGGCTAACCAGGCCGACATTCTTTTGTTGGCCTGGTGGTTAATATACTATGGGTTTTCAAAAATCTTTCATATGTGTGGGAACTACATAAAAAAAAAAAATAAATAAAACAGGGAATCTGCAGACTTGTACTGAATTTATTTAAGAGTATAACATCATCTGCATTAAGTAAAGATCTGAGATTAACATATCCAATTTTGAAATCAGGTTTAATGCCACTTTCCTTCATAATGTGATCTATATAGATGATGAATAACAGTAGAGATGATGTACACCTGGTTTAACATCAAACCATTTTCCTATACCTCCTGCTTACACTATATAATTGTACCATTCTGTCCAAAGTAGATCAAACTACAGGCACAAGGAACTTTATACACTCCAGTATTTTCAAGATAATGCAGTAGATTTTTAGGAGAACATATGAAGGTAGTTAGCTGAATGAATGGTTTGAAAATGGCATGGAAACATATTTCCAGAGTATTTTTTCTGATGTACCCTTAACATATGGGATGAGAATAGTTTTGCTGTGATCCTGTGTTGGAAGGATAGGGGATACATGCAATATTTTATCTATTTTATATAGGCTGTAGCCATAGGCTGAAAAGATGTTGTGAAGATCTCTGAGCTCGGTTTCCAGGGTTGTCTCATTTGAACAAATAGCCTTGGCTTGGTAAGTAAGTGTTTTGTTTCCAAAACACTGGAACACAGCAAAACCATTCATAACCCATATGTTAAGGGTACATCAGAAAAAATAGCTGAAGTTCTCTGGAAATGTGATCTCTATGCCACTTTTAAATCTTTCATTCAGCTAGCTACCTTTACATCCTTTGTCCAAAAAGAAACCGAACTTTTGATAGAAAATAAAACATAGGCCAATTATAATTATTCAAATAATTTATTTCAATCAATATACTCTCCCTCAGCTTTGAATACAGTGTTTGGCATGGTCAATATATCAGTTTTTTGGGATATTGTTGAGGGTCGTGATTACTGCTGCTTCAACATTTTCAATGGTGTCGTATCACTTTCCTTTCATCGGCAAATGAAGTCGGCAGAAGAGGACAGAAGTCACAGGGTGCTAAACCAGGTGAATATGACGAGTGATCCAACACACAAACTTGGTTTTTGCTCAAAAACTGTCTCACAATGTTCGAATGATAAGATGGTGCATTATCATGCAAAAGTGACCAGCTGCCTGCATCATGATATTCATGCCGTACGCGACGAATTCTCGCTATCAGTCGCTTCAAAGCTTCGAGATAAAACTCACCATTGACCATTTGGCCAGGTGGAACGAATTCTTTGTGGATGATGCCCTTGGAATCGCAGAAACAAATCAGCATTGCCTTTACTTTTGACTTCTCCAAGCGACTTTTTTTTTAGGATGCCCCTCTTCTGGTGGTCCCCACTCAGCACTTTGGCACTTTGTTTCCGGCTCATACTCAAGACATCATGTTTCATCACCAATAACGATTGTTTCAAGGAAGTTTGAGTTTTTACGAGCGGTTTTAATGAAGTCCTTGCAGTGTTCAATTCGATACATTTTTTGGTCATTGGTCAACTTCTGGGGAACAAATCGTGAATTCAATTTACGAAGGCCCAAACTCTCGGTTAAAATGTTGTGCATAGTTGATTTTGAAATCCCCCAATTCATCTTCAATCAATCTCACAAACAATTTCCAGTTTTCTTTGATGAAATCATGCACCTTTTGGATGTTAACTTAGCTCAATCCAGATTTTGGACGACCCGGCTTTTTGTTGTCCTCAAGCGTCTCACAACCACTTTGAAATTGCTTAAACCACTCGTAAACTTGAGTATGGGATAAGCATTCATCACAATATGGTTTTTGAAGCATTTGATGCGTTTCGGTAAAACTTTTACCAAGTTTAACACAAAAGTCAATTGCAGCTCTCTGTTTGAAACTCATTTTCCAACCATTCGTTAAAACACACTGTCACTCTTGACACTATAACTCGGCTTCTAATGAAACAAATGTTAAAAATAGTTGACACAACACTAATGAAGGTTGCCTGCTTTCAACAGCAAAAAGATACAACAAGTGGTACCACTAGTTTCTTCTATTTTCGAAAAGTTCGTTTTCTTTTTTTGGACAGAGGGTGTATATTCTCCAAAAGATCAACTGCATCCTCTTGAACATCTTAGAATGTACAAATTTGTAGACTGGTAAATGAGTTAACATTCTCCTTGAAGAACACAAAAATTACATCTGTGATCATCTGTATGGCAAGTTGAGATTGGCGGGCCATGCTTTGGATATTCTTTCACTTTCACATAGGATCAGATGGAGGACAACATCTTTATTACATAGAAGCCAGTATAGATCTGAGAGAATATTTTTAGAGTCAGCATCAGCTACAAAGCACTCTTTTAACCTCATGCATTAATATACCAAGGATCTGGGAGACTCATTTTAAGGCTTGATAGCCTGACTTCTCTAAATTCACTTTGTGGTTATCCGATCCATAGAGAGAGCCATGTAAGCCATTAGTTCTGTTGTCAGTTACAATTTAAATTGTTTTCCTCAATTATGTAGTTTAGTGCTATGTGCCTCTCACAGTTATAATTGTGCTCTGGTGATGCTGATTAGAAAACCAGTGAAATATGAATGAGTTTAACAAATATATATTTTTTCCTCTCTTGATCTAATTTATACCATAAAACATTATTATGAATCAGCAATGACACCTAAGCCTTTCTATACTTATGATGGTGTGATTATTGTTTGAATAGGTATTTTCCTGTGTGTGTGTGTGTGTTTTGGTTTTTTATAAACAGAGAAAGATAATTAATCATTGGAAAGATGTGTGACTAATGTGTCTAGAAAGGACATACAGTTATTTAATTCTTTTGGTATTGTAAAATCACAGTTTTGAGATTAGTTGTGTTGAATATGAGATGGCTAAAAGAAATCAGGGGACCCCATTGCAGTCCCAGTTGTTTGTATATATTTCTTCTCTTCATGTAAAATAACCTACACGTACTGTAACTTTAAGTAAATCAAATATGTGTGGGAAAGTGAGACTTTATCAAAACATGAGGTCTCTGCTTTTGGTACATTAGTAAACAGGTGTAATTTGAAAGCTGAGCTTTATAAGCTACATAAATTTACTATAAACCAATACTGAATATATTCTATATATTTGAGAATACTATCATGAATATATACCTCCCCAGATATATGATGCCAAAAATTCATAAGCCTAATATCCTACAAGCTCCAATATTTGATATTATAGACTTGCCAGGCACCCAGCAAAATCTCTTGTCCTCCACCCACAGATCAATCCTCCATCTTTATAAAAATTATCTATATTTTAAAACAGTATTAAATAAACACATCCATAAAAATTCACACACCTTGATATTAGCTTTGATGTTACTTTGTTTACTAATGTACCACTGATAGGAACTGATTTCATTAAGTCCTACTTCTCTCCAGATATACTGAATTTTTCATATTTATGTTATTTTATATGGAAAAGAAAAGGAAAAAAATGCACAAACCAGGATGGGACTGCAGTGGTTCTTTCACTCCCCCATCTCCCTTAGATAATTCCTATATAAATCACTTAAAGAACAATGCATTGAACACTGTTACACTGCAATCTGGAGTCTGGCTGTGTTGCATAAATGATGTGTCTACTACTTGGCCAGTGGTCCAGTCACATTAGATACATTTTCAATGCATTTAAACAGCCGGCGTCCTAAAATACACTTCACAATAGAAAAAGAATCAACTGTCTGCCCTTCCTAGACACATTACTCTTTCAGATGATTTAATTTGGTTACGTTAGGTTGGATTGCTTTCAAATGGTTTTGTGCCTATGAGCCCACCCACAGAAGGTTCTACTAAGAAGTACAGGAATCTTTTGAGGCATTAGAGAAAGCAACTGACACAGTGAAAAAGGAAAAGTTGGTCCTTGTTGGAGATTTAAACATCAGAGTAGAAAATGATTACCAGACATACAGAAATGTTTTGACAAAAGAGCAGAGATAATAATAATGTTAAGTATCCATTGCATTTCTGCTCAGGGCATGGACTAGTTATTACTAACACCATATGACAAGGTGCCAAGAGAGAAGCTATTCAATACACTATAGTTATATGGTGTCAATAGGGCCTTATATCAAGCAATACTTAGTCTTTATTTGAGTTGCAAGTCAGCAGTTAGAATTGAAGGAAGTACAGGATGATGGTTTAGTGTTAAATCTGGTGTGAGACAAGGATGTACATTATCCCCTCTGTTATTCATTATCTATATGGATCACATTATGAAGGAAAGTGGTATTAAACATGATATCAGAATTGGAGATGTTAATGTCAGCTCTTTGCTTTATGCGGACAATGTTATACTTCTAAATAAATCCGCTACAAGTTTGCAAGATTCCCTGACTAAATTGAATAACTGTTGTAATAGATATGGTATGAAGGTCAGCAATAAAAAGACAAAGACAATGAAAATAGATAGAAACGTTGAAAATATCAACTGTGTTTTGAACGGAGAACCTGTGGAACAAGTAAAACTTTTCAGCTACTTAGGTATGATTTTTACTGAAGATGGTAAATTAAATATCGAAGTAGACAACAGAATCAACAAAGCTGGTATGGTAGGAAGTCAATTGAATAAATTCATATGGAATAAGAGAGAAATTAGTCAGAACACACTAAATTAGCTGTATACAAGACAGTGTTCAAACCAGTTTTAACTTATGGATCTGAGAGCTGGATCGGAAGTAAAACACTTGACCAAAGACTAGAGACCGCAGATATGAGAGTCCTGAGAAAGATTAGAGGCATGAACAGATGGTATCAATGGCAATATCATATTAAAAACGAGGATATTAGGAAAGAACTTGACATTGTCAGCATCCAGGAATGCAGTAGCAGAGCTAATCTCAGGTGGTATGGTCACTTAAACAGAATGGGCGAGGAAAGATTACCAAAACAAGTGTTCACTGCCAGGTTGGCAGAAAAATGACCCAGAGGAAGACCAAGATATAGGTGGATTGATACAGTACAAAGTGCCTTAGACGATAGAAATATAAGATCTGATAATGTTGTAATCTTGGCAAGTAACAAACTGATTTGCAGGAAAATTGTAGATAGGAAGTTAGTAATGATGTAAATTTTTCATGTAGTACTATCATATCCTGTACATCCCCTTGAGGGTACATGTCAGGAATTTGATGATGATGATGTTTCAACATAAAAATGTTGAGTAAACATTTAGTCTCGAGCAGGATAAGATTGAATTTCGTATTGAAAAGAAGTGTATGAAAGTTTTAAAACAAATCAAAGTTTTGCATCTGAAAAGATGCAAATCGTGGACTAAAATACACAAACCTTATTCAAGAAAAAAATTAAAGCATTTTAAAACAATAACTTAATATTGCAGTTTCAGGAGTAAACCCTGAAGAAAAGCATTGATTGATTCAACCAAAGAAGCATGTGGTAAGGTTGTCTGTATGTATAGAAAAATCAGAACTCCATGGTGGACTAAGGAAATTACAGAGCAGTGAAGGAAACGAAGGAAGCATATTGAAAATTCCTTGCAAATAAGTCAGCTTGTTCTCTTAGAGAATACAGAGACAAATGTAAGAAAGCAGTGTGCAAAACTAGCTAAATAAAAGTGACGTGGAGACTTTGGTAAGAACATAGAAAATAAATATCAGGAAGGTAGGAAAATATTCTGGAGGCTAATGAAAAAACTTAGAAATGGAGGAACAAGTACTGTAAAAGTAATCGGAGATGATAAAGGTGACATGAAAACTGGAGATAAACATATTCTTGATATACGGAGTACTTTTGTATTCCATATATTGTACTATTGTAGATTGCTAAATAAAACAAGTAGCAAAAGCATGATGATGGTAGGTTTCTACCATCAACACTCTAGAAAAAGTAATCAAAAACCTGGAATGTGGAAGTACAGGTAACCGTCGTATAACGCCGATGTTAGGTTCCATAGAAATGCCGCGTTGTATAAATCATGTTATATGAGACTTAGATCACATAGAAAAAGTAGGATTGGGTTCTGAAATCGTTTTTTTTTTTTTTAAATTATATAAACAACAATGACATATTTTTATTTATAAACAACAAAAACAATATTTTTATTTAATTGAGATAATTCATGTAAGTTAAGAAAACTTAAACTATGAGACAGATACGTAGTATAAAATTATAAAAATTACAAATTGTACATACATTTCATTGCACATAATGCATAAATGTTTTAGACACAATAAAATAAAGCGCATATTTTAATCGTCATCACTGTCTTCAGAAATAACATTTCGTAGATGTTCTTTAAGTGGCCGGAGGTCGTCACCACTTGAAATCTCTTGGATATCATTTGTATAATTCTCATATTCATGTAACTCACCAGAAAATAAACTGCTCAGCTTGAGAATAACACACTTATGATTTTAAATGCGCTTTCCTGGCAGAAAATGAAGACAATTTTTAACAATAAACACTTTATACAGTAAACCCTAGATTGTGAACCTGTGGTACTTGTGCCAGAGGTTGGACGTCTGAGAATTTTGCTGGCATGTCAGCATTTTACAGGTGATATCCTTTTATACGCTTATAAATTATTCAAGTTTTTTTTTTTTTAATTGTTACACTATTTACAAGCTGAATTTTGTTTTACACAAGACAGCGGCTCTAAAGACGTGCATATCATTGGTACGGTATTAACAAAAGATCGCTGACCCAAAGACAAAAGCAACAGACAAGTGTTGAGTTGAAATGCTAATTCTCTTCAATCGAATTCCATAACATCTGAAACTGTCATACAACATTCACTATTAGTTTTAACACATTCACAATAGGGTGTCATTTATCGTTCCGATGGAACTTCTCATTACCGACTGGCTCAACTCACACAAACATTTCAACCCTTGGTTGAATTTTATGGCTTCTTGTTTGCATTTGAGGTGGCAGGCAAACTCACACATTCATTATATGGCATGTTTCAATTCTTGATAGTCTTTTATTTTAAGTTAGCCTTTGTGATCTCATAATGACATCGAGAATTTCAAATGCAATAAAACAAACACTTATTTCATAATTGAAAAATTGGACAATAGTTTTTAGTTAGATACTGTGTTTCGGTGCAACATATGGTTTTGCTTAAGTCTATACAGCATAGTTTCTGTGAGAAGGGACATGTGATTTATTACTTAGCACCGTTTTTATTCCATCTGTCTCTAATTGCACTATTTGTTGAGAATGACACAGACTGCAAAAGCCTCTGTACAGTACCTTATTCAGTGATGCAATAAAATTAAATTCGATACTTATAACTACTTGCACAATACGGGCAGACACAAATTTAACGAAGATAAAATAATTTGATTTTTAAGTCACGCGGTGAAAAATATGAAAAAAAAAAAAGTGTTACTAGTAATTTAGACCACGTTATTTCGAAACCGCATTGTATAAGTACCGCATTATACGAGGGTTACTTGTAGATGATATTCACCCAGAAATGCTCAAGTATGGAGGTATATTCAGAAGTCCCGGAGAGATGGTTGAATTCCAAATGAATTATTGGAATAGAGCTCTCATAGTATCCATCTGAATAATCATCTATATCAGGGATTCTCAACCTATGGTACGCATACCTCTGGTGGTACGTGAGCCACTGCCTTACTGGTACATCTAATATCTTGAATTAAATATAGTGTTACGCCACTGGAAAAGGTTGAGAACCTCTGATCTGTATCATCTGTAAAAAGGAAAATAAAACTGAATATGAGAATTATAGAGATATTTCCCTACTGAGTGTTCCCGATAAGAGTTATGCAAGCATACTTGAGAAACATCTAAGAAGGATTGTGGAAGGAACACACATGGGCACATTGGAAAAGAAAAGAAAGAGTGATTATTAAATATAATCATGGTCAAACCACATATCAAACTAGCAATTCATTTACATTCACCTAAGGACAGATGCTGCCCTCTATCTCATCTAGGAGTGTATGACGTAGCCTGAACCTATAACTTATCTATTTACTGTCAGGCAAAAAAGAACTGTTAACATAACATCCACTTCAGAAAATATAAAAGATACATCTGCTGCCATTATTTCACAGACCATGCTAAGGCTACCCTGTCATAAAGGATTTGATGGAAGAAAACGCAGTGCTGTATAAAGTTCTTATAAGTCGTCATCGTCATTAGTTTCCTGATATATAACCTTATGCAGTGTGCAGAATACTGGAATATTATGAAAGAACTACATGATTAAATTTACATTGCTCCTGATTTCCTATCAACTAATTTTTCTCCAAATTAATCTATTACTTGTCAACACTCCAATATTGTAGTATCTAATATTGTGGTCTACTGGAGACTGAAATCAGTCCTAGATTTTGGTCTTCCTGTGGGTATTTTTCTTGCTATCTTGCATTAAACACTTGAACCACCTGTTTCCTAACCTTTCCTTTCCCATTCTGTTTAAGTGACCATTTTTTTGAAATATCTTATTTTCCCTGTTTCTATGATTTCATTTAAATATCTATTGTAAGTTGAATTCATTCATGTATTCATGAAGATTTATTTATTTATTTATTTATTTATTTAATATAGCTGGTAGATGTTATTGATGAGGATGATGTCAAAGCACTTCAACGGTTGTGTGCCTCAGATGAAGAAAAAGATTCTGTTGTGATAGATGTAAGTTAAAGTATTGAATTTCTTGACTAAAAATACAGTTGAGTGTGAATTTGTATAGTTTTAAATATATTTTTGAGAAACATTTATTTTATTTTTGTGGGCTTGTACTTTGTAAAACATAAACTGGAAATTCTTGTGATACTGAGAGAAATAGAGATAAAAAAAAATAAATAAAATTAATTGCAGTAGGTTGATGCAAGAAATTGATGGAGCCTCTTTCCATCAAAATATTTTGTTTCTGCTGAGCTTGCATGTGTTTATAATAAAAAAAAATTGTTACATGTTCATGAAAACCGTTCAACTAGCCCTGCAGAAATCTGTTACACATTGTTAGATCCTGAAATGAAGGAATCTTGCAAAGAAATCATTCATTCAGAATCCAACTTACAAAAAAAGAGAAATACCTGCACATCAGCTAAAATTAAAAGTGAAACTTCTTCACTTTATGTATAAAATTTGCATTCCTTATTTCATGTACGATATATTTAATCTATTGTGTTCATATTAAGATTTTATTAGAGTATGTCTTAAAAGAGGGATAATCTGACTTAATTTAAGCCTCACTTAAGCTGTGTAAAATTAACTGTGAGTCATCAAATAGTTACTAAATAATAATTCTTGGAAGGTATAAAACTACACGTGTACAGCGTGACGCTGGCGGCAGTTGCTTAAGTGGAACATATATTGATGCGAATTCTGGGAATACAAGAGCATAACAGCGTTGGGAAAAAGCAAGGGATGAACCCAAGGGGTGAAAAGATATGGGTCGTGTGCAAAGGGGACTGAGGAAAAAGAGGGCGCTCTAAGGAGGAATATAGGGGGACGAGCGTCGTATCGGAGATGTCTCTTGTCGCATCGTTTTCCTGTTTGGTGGCTCGGAAGTTAGCAGGAGTTTGCATTAAGGGGGGGGGGATGAAGCGTCTGTGCTAAGATAAGATGTCAGACAGTAGGCTTTCTTGAAAATGGAGAAGGATTCTACGCAGAGCTGAAGGTAAAAATTTCCAGTCCTAGCAGAATCAAGCTGTCGCTGAGAAGTCCCATCAAGTTGTTCTTGAAATGCAAAGATTTAAGTCCGTTTTCAGCAGAAATAAGGAAGATAGCGTATGGACAGCCAATAGACAAGAAGTAACCAGATGTACACGTGGTGCTGAAAGACGCAGAAAAGGTTCGGTAAGATGAAATTACTCTATTTTTGTGTATAAAATTCATTAGAAGAGAGAAGATTGTTATGTGAAATTAAGAACAGTATTCTAAAGAACTCTGTGGACAGTCTCTAATTAGAAAGTTAACCTCCTTTGAGAGAGTAAGAAGAATTGTTTGGAAAAGATCTTTAGTAATTGTATGTCATAGGATTAACTTAATGAGATCAGAATTGTGGATTTTAGTAACTGAGTAACATTAGAATGTTTGTTCATATTATCTTATAAATAGCATTACAGAAAGGAATTTTAGTTTAACTTCATATCATTTGCTATCTATCCCAATATGCAGTTATTGTGTTTCGCATGCTTTATGACCTTTAATTAATTTAGAATATGTTAACCTCTTAACTCGAGTTTCATTTAGTATTGAGGCATAATTGAGTGTATGAATTTTGTATTCTGTTTAGATATTCCAATAAACATGTCATATTTACCTAAACCTGAGTCATGCCTGATTACAATTCCAAACTACCACTTTATAAAAATAGAACCTATTTTGGCAGGAAGAAATTAGAAAGAGTAATAGAATTATATATTTTGGTCATGACTGCAGTCTGAATCTATACAGCAGCATTAAAGTAGAGTATTATGTAAGAACGGCTAAGAGTCTAGTATTGTCTCCCTGACTAGGAACCTTTTCTACTATAGGATACTGGCCGGCACAGCATAACAAAAATTTGACAGTATCCGAAGAGGAAACAGTCCTAGATATAAATAGATGTAAGCATATTAAAGGCCCGATATCTGAAGAAGTAAAATAGCGATAGAAAAATAGAATAGATATATATAAAACAGAATGTATAGAGAAAGTAACGACATAACAATAGAGCAGCTGGTAGGACTTTATTTGATTAAGGTTTTGAATAAGAAAGGATTTAATCAAGAAACAAATTGATTAAGTATAAACGAAGAAAAATAAGAGATAAAGTATAAATCAAATCATAAAAACATAAATATAAAAATTTAACAATGGCGCAGTCAGCAGGATGTGATTAGGACCCCTAAAGTTTAAGGTTAATAGGGAATAATCACTATAAGTAGGTCTTGGATTCGTATAAGGCAATCAGGCATTTGTTGGAATAACAGAGAGTGTGAAAAGAGGTAATAATTAAGTCTATAAGATGAATGCAGGTATGCCTCGACCATCGAGCTCAGATTTAGATGACTGAATTCTTTAGGACGATAAATCCTCAACAGGTTTTTCCTCAGTTTTTGGGGGAGGGGTCTGATGACGTTCTGGCGTTTTTTGAGTAGATAGAAGAACTAAGAAGAATTGGTAGATGGAGTGAGCTCCAACTGCTAATTCTGCTCCGTAGTAAGCTTATTGGGAAGACAAAGACACACTTTATTCCTCCCCTGTCTTAAGGGAAACTTGAGATTACTATAAGTTTAAGGAGGTCCTGATATCCCAGTTTTCTAAAGTAAGGAATGTGGGACCAAATTTATGGAAGCTCCAGAAGATGGTGCAAAAAGACAAAGAAAGTGTGTCAGACTACCACAATCAAGACTTAGCGCTTGCCAATACTTTAAGTGTCTCTGACAAAGACTGGCACCATCTTAACTGGGCAGTCTTCCAAAATTTTAGGGGGTGGGATTGAGACAAGAACTGAAGGAAACAGCATTTGGGAGGGACATAACAAATTTAGAGGAGTGTTTGACAGCAGTAAAACAAAGAGAGCAACTGCTTGGAGACATTTGTCCTGCAGCTTCAATTGGGTCCGACAATGTCATTAGACAAGAGAAAAACGGCAATGTTTACATGGTTAAAGAGGCGAATGATTCCACTTGTGTGAACAATACTGAAAGGGAGTCAGGAACGTGTGAGAGCATGACTATTAATGATCAAATAAGTAGTGAGAAAGATGGAGAAGGATCAATCGACTTGAATCAAGTGACTGACTATGAGACCAACACCACAAAGGAAGTAGGACTAATGGACTGTCTTGATGCTGCACTTCAGCAGCTGGCGGCAATAACTGAAGAGACCTCTCAAACAACTATATCTCAAACAGAGAAGACTGATGAGATGATAAGAAAGGAAGTCGAAAGGCTACAACAACTGATTGTGAGCCGTATTGAAACTGTATTGAAACAGCTGGCAGCAGTTACAGAAAAGACTTCAGAATCAACCATACCTCAAAATGAGAAGACCAATATGATAAAGAACAGAAGGGAGCCTCCTAGATGTTTCTGTTGCAATGAGATTGGGCACATAGCTTGCAATTGTTTTAAGAACAAGAGGCTCTCCATGAGAAATAATAGAACTGAGTCGAGGTTTGGCCACCTCTTCATAATTATGAAGGTAAACCATGGAGGAGAGGACAGAGGAATCATGAACATCTTAGAGGGTCAAGAATGATAATCAAGGGGAATGTTCAGGGATGTTATTGTAACATACTGCTAGATACTGGTTCCTGGGCCTCTGTAATTACTGAAGATTATCTTCAAGAGATAAAATTCCGTGTGTGGCAAGGAATTTCTAATCTAAAGAAACCAATTAGATTATTGGGAATCTCTACATCAGAGATAACTTACCTGAATGTAACATGAGTGTTTGGCAAGATTTGTTGGTCCTCCCTAGGACATCTCGCCCAAGCTCACAAATCATCTTGGGAATAAGATTTCTGGAGAAGTACAAATTCTCATGCGACTTCTCTCGTAATGAAATGTTCCTTATGGGAAGAAAACGGTCAGGTAAAGAGAGAAATAATAATCATCATCATCATATTCCTGCCATGTACCCTCAAGGGGTGTACAGGATATGACAGTACTACATGAAAAAATTACATCATTACTAACTTCCTATCTACAATTTTCCTCCAAATCAGTCTGTTGCTTGTCAAGACTCCAACATTATCAGATCTTATATTTCTATCGTCTAAGGCACTTTGTACCGTATCAATCCACCTATATCTTGGTCTTCCTCTGGGTCGTTTTCCTGCCAACCTGGCAGAGAACACTTGTTTTGCTAATCTTTCCTCTCCCATTCTATTTAAGTGACCATACCACCTAAGATTAGCTCTGCTACCACATTCCTGGATGCTGACAATGTCAAGTTCTTTCCTAATATCCTCATTTTTAATATGATATTGCCATTGATGCCATCTGTTCACGCCTCTAATCTTTCTCAGGACTCTCATATCTGCGGTCTCTAGTCTTTGGTCAAGTGCTTTACTTCTGACCCAGCTCTCAGATCCATAAGTTAAGATTGGTTTCAACACTGTCTTGAATACAGATAATTTAGTGTTCCGACTAATTTTTCTCTTATTCCATATGAATTTATTCAATTGACTTTTACCATACCAGCTTTGATGATTCTGTTGTCTATTTCCATATTTAATTTAATATCTTTAGTAAAAATCATGCCTAAGTAGCTGAAATGTTTTACTTGTTCCACAGGTTCCTCGTTCACAACACGATTGACATTTTCAATAATTCTACCTATTTTCATTGTCTTTGTCTTTTTATTGCTGACCTTCATACCATATCTATTACAACAGCTATTCAATTTAGCCAAAGAATCTTGCAAATTTGTAGCGGATTTATTTAGAAGTATAACATCATCCACATAAAGCAAAGAGCTGACATTAACATCTCCAATTTTAATATCAGGTTTAATACCACTTTCCTTCATAATGTGATCCATATAGATAATGAATAACAGAGGGGATAATGTACATCCTTGTCTCACACCAGATTTAACATTAAACCATCTTCCTGTACTTCCTTCAATTCTAACTGCTGACTTACAACTCAAATAAAGACTAAGTATTGCTTCATATAATGTCCCATTGACACCATATAACTGCAGCGTATTGAATAGCTTCTCTCTTGGCACCTTGTCATATGCCTTTTCCAGATCGACAAAACTTAAATACAGATCTTTGTTATATTCCCATGCTTTCTCAACTATTTGTCGTAAAATGAAGGTCTGATCCTGACAGCCTCTATTTGGCCTGAATCCAGCTTGTTCTTCACCAAGCTTTTCTTCCACAATTCTTCTCAACCGTTTCTCAAGTATACTTGCATAGATCTTGCCAGGAACACTCAGTAGGGAAATACCTCTGTAATTCTCACATTCAGTTTTATTTCCCTTTTTATATATGGGTACTATGAAAGCTCTACTCCAATCATCTGGAATTCGTCTTTCTGTCCAGGCCTTCTGAACTATGCAGTGCAGCCACTATAACACCTTTATACCTCCATCTTGAGCATTTCTGGTCAAATATCATCTACTCCTGCTGCCTTTCCACATTTCAGGCTTTTAATAGCTTTTTCTACTTCAAGTATGGATATGTATTCCTGACTGGATGCTTGGTCAGTGTTTTTTATCATTGTGCTGTCATCACTGCTTGTTTTATTTAGCAGTTTTTCAAAGTAATTACTCCATACTTCAAGGATATCTTTTTCTCCTGTTTTCACGTCACCTTTATCATCTCTAACTCCTTTTACAGCAATGTTTCCTCCATTTCTAAGCTTCTTCAACAACCTCCAGAATATTTTGCCACCTTCTTGAAATTTATTTTCTATATTCTTGCCAAAGTCCTCCCATGACTTTTGTTTAGCTAGTTTTACACAGTGTTTAGCTTTCTTACATTTGTCTCTGTATTCTGTAAGAGTAAAAGCTGACTTATTTGCCAGGAACTTTTGATATGCTTTCTTCTTTTCCTTCACTGCCTCTTTAACTTCCTGTGTCCACCAGGGAGTTCTGATTTTTTTTATCCTTGCACACAACCTCACCACATGCCTCTCTGGCTGAATCAATCAATGTTTTCTTCAGAGTTTGCCACTGAATCTCCAAGGTTTGATTCCTGTTCTCAAACTCTTTCATTTTCTTTTCAATAATCTTTGTGTATTTCAGTCTACAGTTCACATCTGAGAGCTGCTCAACTTTTATCCGCTTTAAAACTTTCTTACATGTTATTCTTTTCAATATGAAATTCAATTTTATCCTACTCAAGACTAAATAGTGATCACTTCCAATTTCAAATCCTCTGTACACTCTGGTGTCCTGCACCAGGGAGAAAACATCACTATCAACAATAACATAGTCAATGAGACTTTTCTTATTCCTTGCCTCTTCTCTCCATGTGAATTTGTGCACATTTTTATGTTGGAACATGGTGTTAGTAATAACCAGTCCATGTCCTGAGCAGATATCCAACAGATATTTGCCATTATTATTAGCTTTGCTCTTTTCTCCAAATTTTCCCAAAATATTTTTGTATGTCTGGCAATCATTTCCTACTCGGCTATTTAGATCCTCAACAAGGACCAACTTTTAATTTTTCATTGTGTCATTTGCTTTTTCTAAAGCGTCAAAAAATTCCTCCACTTCTACCTTAGTAGAACCTTCTGTGGGACCATAGGCACAAATAAGTCTCATTATCCAGTTCCCCATTCTCATATTTGCCCGCATTACTCTACTTGAGACTGACTGCCATTCAAAAAGATTAGCCTCGTATTTTGTGTTGAATACTATGGCTACTCCTTCTTTCCCTTGATTGTCATTGCCTGAATATAACATTTTGTATTTATTGCTCAAAAAGATCTCACCAGTTTTGGTCTTTTTTGTTTCAGTCACCCCTATTATGTCGATCTGGTACTTATCTAATTCCTCAGCTAGCTCCATTTCTTTGCCATTCAGGCTTCTTACGTTGATAGTACCGATCTTTAACTCTGGTGATGTTTAGTTGGGGTTTGTTTTCAGATTTGTTCCAGTAGCTGACTTTTCGCTGTTCGCCCTGGTTCCCTCGCGAAAACAACGGGGGCCTTGTTTAACCGGGCGACGCCCCAGCCGGCATGAAATTTTGTCATGTTGTACCATCATTTTTTATTTTGGTTTAACCAATAAGAATACAATTTGGTCGGCTAAATCCCAAATTGCCAGCCCATCCTCGTTCGTTCAGTATCAAAGTAGATACCCAACAGGGTGCACCACGAGAAGGTGAGGATTGGACATTACGTCAGAAGCCCTGGTCGGTTCTCCGCATTCCTTTAAAGGCTATGTGGTCTCCTCTCAGTTATACAGCTTTGACCCTGAAGCACCCCGAGAGAAATAATAATGGAAGGAAAGTTAGGGAATCACGTCAAGGCAGAATGCAAAATGAGACTAACATCGTACAAAGTGTACAGTCTAAGAGGGATAATGAAGAATGTATAGATAGCCAGACTGATTCTTCATTAACTTCAACATCCAAAGACAACAGCCAGACTGAGACTTACCTCATAACAAACGTCAAAGTAGTAGATGATCAAAGCATAGAGGATGGGAAATTAGGAAAATCTAAGCGGCAGTTAATTTATGCTCATTTCTTATGCTTTCTTTTTAACTTTAGAAGGGCAATAAGTGAGTTATTAGTTTGGGATTTACCTCTTGCTATGACGGCTTTACACATACTCACAGATTGTGCAAAATTTGTGAATATTTCAGATAAAAAATGGAATTTGGCCCAATACATTACAAGATAGCAGTGTGGTCAAATGTAAACGGAAGGATAAGGTACAGAGTAATGTGGGATACGTGTTAAGTTCAACAGAGATAAGAGAAGGAAGCACAGCCAGTGACAGAAAAGGAGTTTTTGTCCAATCTAGATATGACCGAAGGACCAGAAAGAATGCAAGGTTCATCCCCAGAGGATTGAGGGAGAAGCAAAAAGAGTTTTTATAAAGGAATTAGAAAAACCTTTTTTATAAAAAGAGGGGGCCTTTGTTAGATCCTGAATGAAGGAATCTTGCAAAGAAATCATTCATTCAGAATCCAACATATTAAACTTACAAAAAAAAGAGAAATACCTGCACATCAGCTAAAATTAAAAGTGAAACTTCTTCACTTTATGTATAAAATTTGCATTCCTTATTTCATGTACGATATATTTAATCTATTGTGTTCATATTAAGATTTTATTAGAGTATGTCTTAAAAGAGGGATAATCTGACTTAATTTAAGCCTCACTTAAGCTGTGTAAAATTAACTGTGAGTCATCAAATAGTTACTAAATAATAATTCTTGGAAGGTATAAAACTACACGTGTACAACGTGACGCTGGCGGCAGTTGCTTAAGTGGAACATATATTGATGCGAATTCTGGGAATACAAGAGCATAACAGCGTTGGGAAAAAGCAAGGGATGAACCCAAGGGGTGAAAAGATATGGGTCGTGTGCAAAGGGGACTGAGGAAAAAGAGGGCGCTCTAAGGAGGAATATAGGGGGACGAGCGTCGTATCGGAGATGTCTCTTGTCGCATCGTTTTCCTGTTTGGTGGCTCGGAAGTTAGCAGGAGTTTGCATTAAGGGGGGGGGGGATGAAGCGTCTGTGCTAAGATAAGATGTCAGACAGCAGGCTTTCTTGAAAATGGAGAAGGATTCTACTCAGAGCTGAAGGTAAAAATTTCCAGTCCTAGCAGAATCAAGCTGTCGCTGAGAAGTCCCATCGAGTTGTTCCTGAAATGCAAAGATTCAAGTCTGTTTTCGGCAGAAATAATGAAGATAGCATAACCCCTACGTTGCCGTGTGGACAGCCAATAGAGAAGAAGTAACCAGACGTACACGTGGTGCTGAAAGACGCGGAAAAAGTTCGGTAAGATGAAATTACTCTATTTTGTGTATGAAATTCATTAGAAGAGAGAAGATTGTTTGCAAATGTGAAATTAAGAACAGTATTCTAAAGAACTCTGTGGACAGTCTCTAATTAGAAAATTAACCTCCTTTGAGAGAGTAAGAAGAATTGTTTGGAAAAGATCTTTAGTAATTGTATGTCATAGGATTAACTTAATGAGATCAGAATTGTGGATTTTAGTAATTGAGTAACATTAGAATGTTTGTTTATATTATCTTATAAATAGCATTACAGAAAGGAATTTTAGTTTAACTTCATATCATTTGCTATCTATCCCACTATGCAGTTATTGTGTTTCGCATGCTTTATGACCTTTAATTAATTTAGAATATGTTAACCTCTTAACTCGAGTTTCATTTAGTATTGAGTCAAATTGAGCGTAAGAAATTTTATGTATTCTGTTTAGATATTCCAATAAACATGTCACATTTACCTAAGCCTGAGTCATGCCTGATTACGATTCCAAACTACCACTTATAAAAATAGAACCTATTTTGGCAGGAAGGAATTAGGAAGTGCATATAATTATAGATTTAGGTCACGACTACAATAATCTTAATCTATACGGCAGCATTAAAGTTAAAGATAATTGTGTAAGAACGCCTCAGAATCTAGTATTGTCACCCTGAGTAAGGATCCTTTTCTGCTATAGGATACTGGCTGGCGCAGCAAAATATAAATTCGCCAGTATCTAAAGAGGAAACAATCCTAGATATATGTATATTAGGCCAGATATGAAGAAGTAAAATAGCGATAGGAAGATAGAATAGGAAGATATAAATCAGAAAATATAGAGAAAGCAACGACATAATTATAATTCTGGGAATACAAGAGCATAACAGCGTTGGGACATAACAATAGAAAAACCGGTAGGATTTTAAGTGAATAAGGTTTTGAATAAGATAGGATATAATCAAGTAACAACTAATTAAGTATAAATCATATAAGTAAATATATTTAACAACATATTAGATGTAGATATTCAAATCTTATAATGTCTAATTCATGTTGGAGGTTTAATGGAATATTATCAGCACAGATTAAAACTAATTTTAATGCTTCCAATATTTCGTCTCAGTCACAGAGACGAAATATTCAAAGTAGGAAATATTGGAAATATTTTTGTAATCCCATTTCAGGGATTACAAAAAACATTTTGGAACAACACACACAAATACAATACAATACAATGATAAGTAAAACAAGTGAGTGAAACTAAAGTTCCTATCTAAGTGCTGTGCCCTCTATGGGCGTTTGCAGGTGGCCTAGGATGTAAAGAAGGATCTCTGATAATTAATGTTTCCAAAATTTTGGAAAGTTTTATGCAACCATATTTGTTTAAATTAGGCTGATTCCTGAGTGCAGATGCAGATTGAAAAACAGTCTTTCTTTTTTGAATTTACTATAGTGGAGCATGGTGGTTTTTTCCAGGAGATCCTGTGGGTTGTATCCAAAACGTGGTCTGCAAGGCCAGATTGACTTGACCATAATCATGATTGCAGATGTATGACTTGTGTTCTTCTTAGTGGATGGTCGCTGATCTGCCTGTCTATCTGATAGTAAGCCAGCTTACAGGAACAAGGTGCTCTATATAATCCAGGCACTGAGAGAGGTGGGAGCTGATCTTTGGTGGAATGGATAAGAGTAGTAAGTTTATGGTGGGGCTTAAAAGCTGTATGGAGGTTATACTTTTTTAACGACCTGGCTATTTTTTCTGATTTGCCACTGATGTAAGGTATGGTGAGGGCATTTCTGAAGAGATGGTCTGGGAATGAGGAAAGGACTTGATTTTTTTTAATTCTGTAATCACCGTAGCCATTGGAAAGGAAGGTGTTGTGTATGTGTTTGAGTTCGGTTGAAAGGGCGGTTTCACTGGAACAAAGTTTGTGGGCTCTATTGGTTAGAGTTTTAATAATGCCATATTGTTGAGAGGAGTGGTAGTGAGAGAGTTTGTGAATGTATTTGCCTGCATGAGTAGGTTTTTGGAAGGGTAAACTATTGTTATTTTCCTTTTCCATCGTAAACTGAATTCTTGGATGTAGGCTATTGAGGTGACCGAGGAAGGAGTCTAATGTGTCTGGGCCATGAGGCCAAATAGAGAAACATCATCTATATATCTTAGCCAGATAGAAGGTTTTAGAGGGGAAGAGTTTATGGCTCGTTTTTCAAAATTTTCCATGTAAAAATTGGCAAGACTGGGGTGAGGGGGGGGGGGGGGGGGACCAATGGCAGTTTCCTCTATCTATTTGTAGATTTTGTTCTTCCAAGAAAAATAACCAGAATTGATGGTCTAAGATATCAGAAGGAAAAACATTTTTTAAGAGTGTTAAGGTGTCATTTAGGGGACTCAAAAGTTATTCCTAACTGTG
This sequence comes from Typopeltis vanoorti, assembly GCF_054136105.1. NCBI lineage: Eukaryota > Metazoa > Arthropoda > Arachnida > Uropygi > Thelyphonidae > Typopeltis > Typopeltis vanoorti. The sequence goes on from NC_143551.1 coordinate 53,349,793, forward strand.
TTATCAGACTTAAAATCAAATTTAAATCAAATAAATCCCTCCATATATATAAATGTGCTAGTCTGGCACTATTACGAGAGCAGATTGCCGCAACTCGCACCCGCCTCACTACGACAAAGGCCACCATTGGCTCGTTACAATCAGAGCTCTCCGCTATACTCAATCTCCTGAACTTTGGTCCATTCTCTTTAGCACCTCACAAGCTTCCACTCAGAAAGAATTCCAAAAAATAAGCATATCCAAAAGTTTAATAACCTTTGTAAATCGAAACTGCTACCTCAAGTTCAACCACTCCATACAGTAGTCAACTTGTTGTTAAAAAGACTCAATGAAGATGCTGTCAGTGCTTTAAGCCTCGGCCACAATTTTGCCGTTGCACCTAAAGAAGTTCCGGTATTAGATATTATGTACAACATCGAACGGGGAATCTGTCACTTAGCTCCGGAAACAGCCAATAACATCAGACTTGACGTAGCTAACATCCTCTCCCAGTTGTGACCTCCAGAAAGTAGTTTATCTTCCAGACAACTCTCTGCCCTCAGAAAATTATTGAAAGAAAAAAGTATCATCATTACCAGAGCTGATATGGGTAATGCCACAGTCGTCCTTAACACCTCAGAATATAATCAGAAAATGGATATTATTCTCTGGGAACGTGCTACCTACATACCCCTTGAACACGATCCCACAAAAACTCAAGTTAAAAAATTAAAAAACCTACTAAAAAACATGTCCTCCTGACATTTCAAAAATACTCAATCCTTTCGGTTCTTGTCCCCCCCTTGGATATATGGTTTACCTAAAATTCACAAACCCAATTCTCTGCTAAGACCTATAGTAGATGCCACTAATGCACCTTGCTACAAATTCAAATTGTCAAAGCAGCTAGCTAACGCTCTGATCCCCCCCCCCCCATCACTGGTCTTACCACATCTTGTGTAAAAAACTCGACCCACTTTAAAAACTTAATTGAAAATCTTACTTTAAATAATACAGATATATTGGTCAGCTTTGACATCATTTCATTGTTTACCAATATCCTCCTAAATGACATCTTAACACTCTTAAAAAACGTTTTTCCTTCTGATATCTTAGAGCTCTTTTCCTTTGCCATCAATTTTGGTTATTTTTCTTGGAAGAAGAAAATCTACAAACAGATAGAGGGAACTGCCATGGGGTTTCCCCCCTTCTCACCCCACTCTTGCCAATTTTTACATGGAAAAGTTTGAAAAATGAGCCATAGACTCTTCCCCTCTAAAACCTTCTGTCTGGCTAAGATATGTAGATGATGTGTTCTCTATTTGGCCTCATGGCCCAGACACATTAGACTCCTTCCTCAGTCACCTCAATTGCCTACATCCAAGAATTTAGTTTATGATGGAAAAGGAAAATAACAATAGTTTACCCTTCCAAAAACTTACTCATACAGGCAAATACATTCACAAACTCTCCATAGAGGGTGCACCACTTAGATAGTACTTAAGTTTCACACATTTGTTTTACTTATCATTGTATTATATTTGTGTGTGTTGTTACAAAGAGTTTTTTGTAATCCCTGAAGATGTCTCTGTGCCTGAGATAAAATATTGGGAGCATTAAAATTAATTTTAATCCTTTCTCAGTGCTGATAATATTCCTTTAAACCTCCAACATGAATTCTTCACAGCACTTAAGCCTCAACACACTTATAATGTCTATCCTTCTCAGAAAAGTAGTAATACTAAAAATCTAATTTTCATTAAATTGTAGCATTCAGCAGTAGTCCCTAAAAAGGGGATAAAATTAAGCCATTAAACTGTCATCGCATTGCTTTCACCTCAATACTCTCAAAAATGATAGAAAAGGTTATCAACAACCAACTTCTCCACTACCTGGAGACCCATCAGTCAATTAGTGATCCTCACTATGAATTCTGCCATTCCTGTTCTAAGGATCTCCTCACTCACCTTAATCATTTTTGGATACAGGCAATGGAAATATTTGGACTAACTCTATGGTTACTCTTAATATTTCCAAGGCATTTGTTCATGCTTGATCACCTCAACATTCTACCACTGGTATGATCTTCCTGCACTCTCTCTCTCTCTCTCTTGGCCTTTGTGATTGGATATGGTTACCTCTGGTTGTTTATTGCATGTCATAATGGATGGCTTCCTCTCAGATATTTTTTATCAGTGCTGGAGTGCTCCAGATTCTGTACTTTCACCTATGCTTTTCCTCCTATACACCAATGACTTTCTCTCTCTCTCTCTCTCTCTCTCTCTCTTCTCTGACTTCTGATCCTATATGTCACTTTGTTGATGGCACTACTCTCCATTTCTGCTCTTTATTTACCAACCTTGTAGGATTCAGGATTCAAGATCTTCCATAGCCACTGTCTTAAACAGATATCCTCACCATTTTCAAGTGGGATAAGATAATCTTGTGAATTTCAGTACTATAAAAATACAGTCCTGTCATACTACCCAGAAGAAAGATCCTACTTTCTTCACTCCTTCCTCTTACATTTGATCATTTTTTAATTTCCAGTGAGGATCAGTTTCTTCTTCTTTCATCACCATCTAGTTTATCCTGGAATTGATTGATTGATTGATTTAACCCTTCAGCCATTTCTGACTCTTGGAAACTTAGTAGGCAAGTGTTTTTTTTTACTGAAGCAATGATACCAGTTCCTAGCATCATTGCTTCAGTAGAAAGTTTTCTCTTTAGCAAATGTATTATGAAAAATTGATTTCATATTCACAGTAAAATTGGTGATAATTATAAAACTTGTTTTCAAAGAAATGGGACGCAATGATTTTCACATGTTTCTGCCTAATGAAAAAAAACATTAGGAAAAAAAAAGGGGTACATTCTTCTTAAAATTATATAAGAGAACATGTCAGCTGTATCAGGCACTACAACAAAATCCTAAGAAACTGTAATGCAGCACTCTCTCCCACCAACCCAAATAGTTCATGTCTCTCTCTTTCTTTTTTTTTTTTTTTTTTTTTTAAATATTGGATGATCTATTTTAATCACCTGCCCCCTCCCCTTGACTCAAACACTCAACAGCACTGAAATGTTATAGGTCTTGAAACTTATGCATGGGATCTATATAAAAAAATGAAATGCAGCTTTCATTATAAAACTGATTTTGTTTTTCATTGTGTTCACTATGTAGTATTCCTTATTGTCTGTTGCATTTTTTTTAAAAAATGTAACTCATATCAATGAAAGATTGCAAATCTACCATGAGTTGGATAAGGAATTTTTTTCTGTGATTTTTATTCATTTTTACCTGGTTGGAAATCCTTCTTTAGAGACTGAACAGAACTTTCAAGCCACCTTAGGCCTCCAGTAATTTGGGGAAACTGTCTCATACTGGGGTGATGAAATTCATCTTCCATGTAAAAGATCTGCTGTAGATGACTGGATTGAATTTATTTTTAATCTTCTATTGAATTATTATTCATCTGTCATTGTGGATAAAAAAAAATAAAAATAAAATTATCATAGACAGAAAAAAATAAAATAAATTAACTTGTGTTTCAGATCATATTCTTTTATATTGATCATCCATTGTTGTTACAAAAGTTATTTGTAATCTCTGAAGATGTCTCGTGACTGAGATGAAATATTGGAAGCATTAAAATTAGTTTTAATCCTTTCCCAGTGCTGAAAATATTCCATTACATCCTCTGTCCAAAAACAAACCGAACTTTTGATAGAAAATAAAACACAGGTCAATTATAATTATTCAAATCATTATTTCAATCAATATATTCTCCCTCATCTTTGATACAGCGTTTGGCATAGTCAATTAATTGGTTAAATGAGTTTTTTATATCAGTTTTTGGGATATTGTTGAGGGTCGTGGTTACTGCCACTTACATTTTCAATGGTGTTGTATTGCTTTCCTTTCATTGGAAAATGAAGTCAGCAGAAGAGAAAGAAGTCACAGGGTGCTAAACCAGGTGAATATGGTGAGTGATCCAACACAGAAACATGGTTTTTGCTCAAAAACTGTCTCACAATGTTTGAACGATGAGATGGTGCATTATCATGCTAAAGTGACCAGCTGCGTGTATCACAATATTCGTGCCGTATGCGATGAATTCTCGCTATCAATCGCTTCAAAACTTCGAGATAAAACTCACCATTGACCGTTTGGCTAAGTGGAACGAATTCTTTGTGGATGATGACCTTGGAATTGTAGAAACAAATCAGCATTGTATTTACTTTTGACTTCTCCTAGCGACTTTTTTTTGGACCTCTCTTCTGGTGGTCTCCACTCATCATTCTAGTGCTTTGTTTCAGGCTCATACTCAAAACACCATGTTTTATCACCAGTAATGATTGTTTCAAGGAAGTTGGAGTTCTTACGAGCGGTTTTAATGAGGTCCTCGCAGTGTTCAATTCAATAAATTTTTTGGTCGTTGGTCAACTTGTGGGGAACAAATCGCGAGTTCAATTTACGAAGGCCCAAAATATTGTGCTCAGTTGATTTTGAAATCCCCAATTCATCTTCAAAGAGAAAAGAGTAAAGCTAATAATAATGGCAAATACCTGTTGGATTTCTGCTCAGGACATGGACTGGTTATTACTAATACAATGTTCCAACATAAAAATGTGCACAAATTCACATGGAGAGAAGAGGGGAATAACAAAATTCTCATTGACTATGTTATTGTTGATAGTGATGTTTTCTCCCTGGTGCAGGACACCAGAGTGCATAGAGGATTTGAAATTGGAATTCATCACCATTTAGTCTTGAGCAGGATAAAATTGAATTTCATATTGAATAGAAGAACATATAAGAAAGTTTTAAAATGAATAAAAGTTGAGAGCAGCTCTCAGACGTGAACTATAAACTAAAATACATAAAGATTATTGAAGAAAAAATGAAAGAGTTTGAGAACAGCAACCAAACCTTGGAGATTCAGTTGCAAGCCTTGAAGAAAACCCTGATTGATTCAGCCAGAGAGACATGTGGTGAGGTTGTCTGCAAGGATAGAAAAATGAGAACTCCATGGTGGACACAGGAAGTTAAAGAAGAAAGCATATCAAAAGTTCCTAGCAAATAAATCAGCTTGTGCTCTTAGAGAATACAGAGACAATGTAACTGTAAAACTAGCTAAACAAAAGTCATGGGAGGACTTTGGTAAGAACATAGAAAATAAATATCAAGAAGTTGGCAAGATATTCTGGATGTTGTTGAAGAAGCTCAGAAATGGAGGAAACAGCTGTAAAAGGAATTAGAGATGATACAGGTAACATGAAAACTGGAGAAAAAGATATCCTTGAAGTATGGAGTGATTACTTCGAAAAATGGCTAAATAAAACATGCAGTGATCACAAAACAGCGCTAAAAAACACTGACCAAGCATCCAGTCAGGAATACATATCCATACTTGAAGTAGAAAAAGCTATTAAAAGCCTGAAATGTGGAAAGGCAGCAGGAGTAGATGATATTTGACCAGAAATGCTCAAGTATGGAGGTATAAAGGTGTTATAGTGGCTGCACTGCATAGTTCAGAAGGCCTGGACAGAAAGACGAATTCCAGATGATTGGAGTAGAGCTTTCATAGTACCCATATATAAAAAGGGAAATAAAACTGAATGTGAGAATTACAGAGGTATTTCATTACTGAGTATTCCTAATAAGTCATGTGTAAGTATATTTGAGAAACAGTTGAGAAGGATTGTGGAAGAGAAGCTTGGTGAAGAACAAGCTGAATTTCGGCCAAGTAGAGGCTGTCAAGATCAGATTTTCACTTTACGATAGATAGTTGAGAAATCATGTGAATATAACAAAGATCTGTATTTAAGTTTTGTTGATCTGGAAAAGGCATATGAACATGGTGCCAAGAGAGAAGTTATTCGAAACACTATAATTATATGGTGTCAATGGGGCATTATATCAAGCAATAATTAGTCTTTATTTGAGTTGTAATTCAACAGTTAGAATTGAAGGAAGTACAGGAAGATGTTTTGATAATAAATCTGGTGTCAGACAAGTACGTACATTATCTCCTCTGTATTTCATTATCTATATGGATCACATTATGAAGGAAAGCGGTAATAAACTTGATATCAAAATTGGAGATGTTAATCTCAGCACTTTACTTTATGCAGATGATGTTATACTTGTAAATAAATCTGCTACAAGTGTGCAAGATTCCCTGACTAAAGTGAATAACTGTTGTAATAGATATGGTATGAAGGTCAGCATTAAAAAGATAAAGACTATGAAAATAGGCAGAAACATTGAAAAACCTATGGAACAAATAAAACATTTCAGCTACTTAGGCATGATTTTTAGTGAAGATGGTAAATTAAATATGGAAATAGACAACAGAATCAACAAAGCTGGTATGGTAGGAAATCAACTGAATAAATTTATATGGAATAAGAGAGATATTAACCAAAACACTAAATTAGCTGTATATGGTATTCAAGCCAATTTTAACTTATGGATCTGAGTGGGGGTGCTAAGGTTCAAAGCTGTATAACTGGTAGGAAACCTCCACATAGCCTTTAAAGGAATGCGGAGAACCAACCAGGGCTTCTGGCCTAATGCCCAATCCTCACCTTCTCGTGGTGCATCCTGTTGGGTATCTACCTGGATACTGAATGAATGGGGATGGGCTGCTAATTTGGTATTTAGCCAACCAAATTGTATTCTTATTGGCTTAAACCAATATAGAAAATGATGGTACAACACGACAAAATTTCATGCTGGCTAGGATGTCGCCTGGTTAAACAAGTGTTTTCACCAGGGAACCAGGGCGAACAGTGAAAAGTCAGCTACTGGAACAAATCTGAAAGCACACTCCCCACTCAACGTCACCAGAGTTAAAGATCAGTACTATCAACATAAGAAGCCTGAATGGCAAAGAAATGGAGCTAGGTGAGGAATTAGATGAGTACCAGATCGACATAATAGTGCTGACTGAAACAGAAAAGACGAAATCTGGTGAAATCTTTCTGAACAATAAATACAAAATGTTATATTCAGGAAATGACAATCAAGGAAAAGATGGAGTAGCCATAGTATTCAACACAAAATACAAAGCTAATCTTCTTGAATGGCAGGCGGGCTCAAGTAGAGTGATGTGGGTAAATATCAGAATGGGGAATTGGACAATGAGACTAATTTGTGCCAATGGTCCCACAGAAGATTCTACTAAGGTAGAAGTGGAGGAATTTTTTGATGCTTTAGAAAAAGCAACTGACACAATGAAAAAGGAAAAGTTGGTCCCTTGTTGGGGATCTAAATAGCAGAGTAGGAAATGATTGTCAGAAATACAAAAATATTTTGGGGAAAATTTGGAGAAAAGAGCAAAGCTAATAATAATGGCAAATACCTGTTGGATATCTGCTCAGGACATGGACTGGTTATTAATAACACCATGTTCCAACATAAAACTGTGCACAAATTCACATGGAGAGAAGAGGCAAGGAATAAGAAAAGTCTCATTGACTAGGTTATTGTTGATTGTAATGTTTTCTACCTGGTGCAGGATACCAGAGTGTATAGAGCATTTGAAATTGGAAGCGATCACTATTTAGTCTTGAGCAGGTTAAAATTGAATTCCATATTGAAAAGAATAACATGTAAGAAAGTTTTAAAGCGAAGAAAAGTTGAGCAGCTCTCAGATGTGTACTATAGACTAAAATACACAAAGATTATTGAAGAAAAAATGAAAGAGTTTGAGAACAGGAACCAAACCTTGGAGATTCAGTGGCAAGCCTTGAAGAAAACCCTGATTGATTCAGCCAGAAAGGCATGTGGTGAGGTTGTATGCAAGGATAGAAAAATCAGAACTCCATGGTTGACACAGGAAGTTAAAGAGTCAGTGAAGTTAAAGAAAAAAGCATATCAATAGTTCCTGGCAAATAAGTCAGCTTTTACTCTTAGAGAATACAGAGACAAATGTAAGAAAGCTAAACACTGTGTAAAACTAGCTAAACAAAAGTCATGGGAGGACTTTGGCAAGAACATAGAAAATAAATATCAAGAAGGTGGAAAGATATTCTGGAGGTTGTTGAAGAAGCTTAGAAATGGAGGAAAGAGTGCTGTAAAAGGAGTTAGGGAGGATAAAAGTTACATGAAAACAGGAGAAAAAGATATCCTTGAAGTATGGAGTAATTACTTCGAAAAATTGCTAAATGAAACAAGCAGTGTACAGTGGTAAAAAACTCTCAACAGTCTGGAATACATATCCATACTTGAAGTAGAAAAAGCCATCAAAGGCTTGAAATGTAGAAAGGCAGCAGGAGTAGATGATATTTGACCAGAAATGCTGAAATATGGTGGTATAAAAGTCTTACAGTTGCTGCACTACATAGTTCAGAAAGCCTGGACAGAGGGACGAATTTCCGATGATTGGAGTAGAGCTCTAATAGTACCCATATATAAAAAGGGAAATAATACTGAACGTGAGAATTACAGAGGTATTTCCCTACTGAGTGTTCCTGGCAAGATCTATGCAAGCATTTTTGAGAAACTGTTGAGAAGAATTGTGGAAGAAAAGCTTGGTGAAGAACAAGCTGGATTTAGACCAAATAGAGGCTGTCAGAATCAGATTTTCACATTACAACAAATAGTTGAGATATCATGGGAATATAACAAAGATCGGTATTTAAGTTTTGTCGAACTGGAAAAGGCATATGACAAGGTGCCAAGGGAGAAGCTATTCAATATGCTACAGTTATATGGTGTCAATGGGGCATTATATCAAGCAATACTTAGTCTTTATTTGAGTTGTAAGTCAGCAGTTAGAATTGAAGGAAGTACAGGAAGATGGTTTAATGTTAAATCTGGTGTGAGACAAGGATGTACATTATCCCCTCTGTTATTCATTATCAATATGGATCACATTATGAAGGAAAGTGGTATTAAACATGATATCAAAATTGGAGATGTTAATGTCAGCTCTTTGCTTTATGTGGACGATATTATACTTCTAAATAAATCCGCTACAAATCTGCAAGATTCTCTGAGTAAATTGAATAACTCTTGTAATAGATATGGTATGAAGATTAGCATTAAAAAGACAAAGACAATGGAAATAGGTAGAATTGTTGAAAATGTCATTCGTGTTGTGAACGGGGAACCTGTGGAACAAGTAAAATATTTCAGCTACTTAGGCACCATTTTTACTAAAGATGTTAAATTAAATATGGTTTTAAATATCTGCAAGATTCTCTGACTAAATTGAATAACTCTTGTAATAGATATTGTATGAACGTTAGCATTAAAAAGACAAAGACAATGAAAATAGGTAGAATTATTGAAAATGTCAATAGTGTTGTGAACAGGGAACCTGTGGAACAAGTAAAACATTTCAGCTACTTAGGCACGATTTTTACTAAAGATGTTAAATTAAATATGGAAATAGACAAACAGAATCATCAAAGCTGGTATGGTAAAAGTCAATTGAATAAATTCATATGGAATAAGAGAAAAATTAGTCGGAACACTAAATTATCTGTATTCAAGACAGTGTTGAAACCAATCTTAACTTATGGATCCGAGAGGTGGGTCCGAAGTAAAACACTTGACCAAAGACTATAGAACACAGATATGAGAGTCCTGAGAAAGATTAGAGGCGTGAACAGATGGCATCAATGGCAATATCATATTAAAAACGAGGATACTAGGAAAGAACTTGACATTGTCAGCATCCAGGAATGATTAGCAGAGCTAATCTCTGGTGGTGTGGTCACTTAAACAGAATGGGCAAGGAAAGATTAGCAAAACAAGTGTTCTCTGCCAGGTTGGCAGGAAAACGATGCAGAGGAAGACCAAGATATAGGTGGATTGATACGGTATAGTGTGTGCCTTAGACGATAGAAATATAAGATCTGATGATGAAATTATTGGAGTCTTGACATGTAACAGACTGATTTGGAGGAAAACTGTAAGTAGGAAGTTAGTAATGATGTGTAAATTTTTCATGTAGTACTATCATATCCTGTATCCCCCTTGAAGGTACATGTCAGGAATTTGATGATGGTGGATCTGAGAGCTTGGTCAGAAGTAAAACACTTGACCAAAGACTAGAGACCGCAGATATGAGTCCTGAGAAAGATTAGGGGCATGAGCAGATGGCATCGATGGCAATATCATATTAAAAATGTGGATATTAGGGAAAAAAGTTGACATTGTCAGCATCCAAGAATGCTTTAGCAGAGCTAATCACTTAAACAGAATAGGAGAGTAAAGATTAACAAAACAAGTGTTCTCTGCCAGGTTTGGAAAAAGACCCAGAGGAAGACCAAGAAATAGGTGGATTCATATGGTAAAAAAGTGTCTTAGAAGACAGAAATATAAGATCTGATAATGTTGGAGTCTTGAATGGTAACCAACCGATTTGGAAGAAAATTGTAGATAGGAAGTTAGTAATGATGTAATTTTTCATGTAGTACTATCATATCCTGTGCACCCCCCTAGAAGGTATATATATTTCATGTAGTACTATCATATCCTGTACACCCCTAGAAGGTATATATCAGGAATTTGATGATGATGATCTTCAATCAATCTCGCGGATGATTTCGGGTTTTCTTTGATGAAATGATACACTTTTTGGATGTTAACTTTGCTCAGTCCAGTTTTTGGATGGTCTGGCTCTTTGTCTTCCTCAAGTGTCTCACGACCACTTTGAAATCACTTAAACCACTCGTAAACTTGAGTATGGGATAAGCATTCATCACCGTATGCTTTTTGAAGCATTTGATGTGTTTCGGTAAAACGTTTACCAAGTTTAACACAAAAGTCAATCGCTGCTCTCTGTTTGAAACTCATTTTCTGAACATTTGTCAAAACACACTGTCACTCTTGGCACTATAACTCGGCATCTAATGAAACAAATGTGATAAACAGTTGACACAACACTATTGAAGGTTGCCACTTTCGACAACAAAAAGTTACAATAAGTGGCGCCACTAGTTTCTTCTCTTTTTGAAAACTTCTGTTTCTTGTACAGAGGGTGTAAACCTCCAAAATGATTTTTTTAAAAAAAATCTGTTTGCTTGCATTCCCTTCCTTACCCCCTTTTCATATTTAAAAATCATCAGCCACTCTATGAGAAACTGTCACAAATCAAAACTCTCCATTTCTTTCTTCGTGAACATAATGCTGTTCCAACTCAAGTTTCATTTTTCTAAATCTTTTCTTATTTGGTCTGTTTGCCTTTTCTCATCAGTTTTCATTTCATGCATAAGATTTTCATATTCCCTAATATGTTTGGATAGTTTTGTGATTATGGAAACTTGTGAATATCTTAGGTAGCAGGTGAAATTCAGCGTCCTCTGTGAAACCATCAATCTGCTTATTGGAGGTTTGACATGATCTGAAAAAAAGGGATAGGGATTCTTCCTAGATTATTTATCTCTTAGTCCACCCATGGCTTAATGTGTTATGTTATCAAAGGTTCCGGAATGGGATTGATATACAAAAAAAAAAAATAAAATAAATCAATATTTGTTTCTTGTATTTTTTTCTCCCAAGCAACCCCTATTTTTGAAGAAAGCAAATATGATAAAGATAAGAAATTTCTTCATCTCGTTTTTCATCATTTTGCTGATTATGACATCTTTTGTTTGGTAATATAAATGTTACATAAATCAAGATTTATGCAATGTTTATAAAACTTTTGCTAGTTATTATTGGAATTTGTGAGATTTTGGATTTTATTTACTAAAAACATGAATATTTAAGTGTGACTTTTAATCATTATTCTGAGAATAGCTTGTTTTATTTTATTTTATTTAAGGTTACTAATAAAGATAAAGAGGGAAGAAGAAAAGTCCATGAGGCCATACGACATAACTTTTCTGGTTTGGAGAGTCATACTGAAGATAAAGAAGATTGCAAAGTCATTGTAGTAACTAATAGTAATAGTCAAAATAAGAGAGGTTGGTAAAAGGATTATACACAGTGGTATATAAATTATTGTTTAACCATACTTAGCATTTCTATTCATCATCATCTCTTTGAAATGGTCACTATGTTTAATCTTTGGCAGAACATTGATTTTGAGCAAAGTCAGTAAATTTTTACAAAGGAGCCTAATAAAAATAATTTTAGGCAGAAAGTATACAAATGATCAAGTCCTTGTAGTTCACAGATGATATCGACATATATCTTAATCAGCAAGTGCTGTCCACATTATTGTTATTGAGCACCGAGCACCTTGTCAATCGTGAATATACTAGATTCAGTCATATTCAATGTAATGTATGCAATTTATATTTAATAGTTTATTTACTCTTAACATTGTAAATGATCATGAAAATAACACCTGAGGTGGTACAACATATGCATTTATTTTGTAAAGCATTTTACATAGAAGACTCCTTAAAGAGGATTTTCATGTTTAAATTGCTATCTGCATTATCACTTTTGATTTTCTCCAGCATATTCTGCAACTCCCTGAAATAGCAGTCACTTAGACTAGATGTAACATACTGAATAAAGCAGATGCTGTTATGTTTATAATTCTGATTTTAGCTGATTTCTAGATTTATCCATAGTAGTATGAAGAAAAATAGGAGTAATTACTTTGTTACATTGTTAATTACTGGTATTCACTTATTATAGCATAACAGAACATGAGATGCAGTTAGACCTTATTCAAATTGTCTTTGATTTAAATGACAGTGCTTTTGCTTACCCAGTGACAAATGTTTAGAGGCAAAAACAAATCACATAAAAAAAAAAGTTACAGTTGCTGTTTACAGGTGGAACCACAAGGCAGGTGAGTATGATATACTTACAAGGCAGCTTGAAGCAGTACGATGGCATAAAGATCTGCAAAGGAAGGATGTTCACAGTGCATGGAGATAGTTAAACGGCATCTGGAGGAAGCAATATCACACTATATATCATGGGTAGAAGGGTAAATCAGGTAGGAGTTAGATGGATGAGTGGTATCATGTTAGAGGTTTAATGGAGTATTGACAGCACTAAGAAAGGATTAAAAACTATTTTAATGCTTCTAATATTTCATCCCAGTCACTGAGACATCTTCAGGGAAGTGCAGATAACACTTGTAATATACACACAGACAAAAGCAACACAATACAAAATGAAACACACGGGTGTTTTATTTTGTATTGTGTCCATAGAGGGCATACCACCTATCTGGATGTTGTGCCCTCTATGGGCATTTGTAGGATGCCTAGGTTTGTAAATTGCGATCTCTGAGGATTAATGTTTCCCAAATTTCGGGAAGTTTATTACAGGCCTTATTTGTTTAAATTTGGTTGATTTCTGACTGCCACTGCAAATTCCAAAAACAGTCTTTTTTAAATTTATTGTGATGGAGCAATTACAAACAGATAGAGAGAACTGCTAGGGGTTTCCCCTCCTCTCATCCCCACTTGCCAGTTTTTAGATGGAAAAGTTTGAAAATGAGCTATAGACTATGTCCCCTGCTCACTCAAACCTTTCTCTCTGGCTAAGATATGTAGATAATGTGTTCTCTATTTGGCCTCATGGCCCAGACACATTAGACTCCTTCCTCTGTCACCTCAATAGTCTACATACAAGAATCTAGTTTACTGTGGCAAAGGAAATAATAGTAGTTTACCCTTCCTAGACACCTTAGTGATTCACCTTCCGAATGGTAACCTCTCCTTCACTGTATACAGAAAACCCACTCACACAAGCAGATACATTCACACACTTTCCCACTACCATGCTTCTCAACAATATAGCATCATTAAAACTCAACCCAATAGAGGTTACAATCTTTGTTTCAGTGGAACCTCTCTTTCAACAGAACTCAACCATATGTACAACATCTTCCTATTCAAATGCTACAGTTCTTAAAGAATTTAAAAAAATAATCAATCCTCCCCCCTCCTCAATCCTCGGCCATCCATTCAGTTCAGAAGGATTTCAGAAATGATTTCACCATCACCTACATGCATGAAAAATACAACCAGGTCTTTACAAAAAAAAAAAAAACCTCTTCACAACTTTTTAAGCCTCACTGAAAACTTGCTACCCTTATCTGTTCTACCAAAGATCAACTCCTTTCTCTCTCAGTGTCTGCAGTATATAAAGTACTCTGTTCCTACAAGTTGAGATATTTTGGACAGGCAAGGAGATAGATTAGTCACCATCCATTTAGATCATAGGTTCCCAAACTTTTTTGGGCCACCTCCCACTTTGCAAGACATAAATTTTGCAACACCCCCCATTATGACAGTTTTCTGCGTTCAAGCCGTTTGATATTTTTGACGTAAATAGCACTGAATAATACCTTTTGAAAGCCAGTGAACTTCTGTGTGAAGCAGCAAACGATTGAAATCTTCATCGTTTTCACTACAAAGTTGGCTAAACAATCTGTCGCTCAATGAATTGCTTCTAATCTTGTTGACTACTCTAGTAACGTAATGGAGCGACGTGTGCAGGTGTTCACTTAAATTTTTCGCAACCAAATGTAGACGATGAAGAACACAATGTATAGCGAGTACATTTCGTACTGCTTGTTTCAAATGCGCTATGAAACCCTTGTGGTGCCCTGTCATTGCTGGAGCACCATCAGTAGCAACAGACAAAATATTACGAATAGGAATGTCTTTCTCTTGAAAAAACTTATTCATGATATTAAACATAGATTCTCCCTTTGTATCCGCTTCCAAGTTTTTAGCAACTAATAATTCTTGACAAACTTTTTCTTCTTTTATGAATCATACGTATGATAAGAGTAATGGTTCATTATTTGGGAGAGTTGATTCATCGAGTTGAATGGAAAATTGGCATGTCTTCAAATAATCGCACAATGATTTTTCAACTTCTTCAGCCATTTCATCGATTCTTCTTTGCACTGATTTATTGCTCAAAGGAATTTTCCTGATGATATCTGACGCTGGTTTATGAAGCACAGTGTTTATTACTTCTTTTACTGCCGGCAAGACTAATTCCTCACCAATTGTGTGTGGTTTTCCCGCTTTTGCGATTAATAATGAAATATTATAAGAAGCTTGTAACCCGTCATTATCTTGTTTAGTGAACGACGTAAAAAGTTTTGATATAGTTAGACGTTTAAAATATTTTTCTTCTAGTACTTGAAAATAGGACAAATCTTTATCCTTTTTGTCAGCATGCTTTTAGTCAAATGCATGCTGACAAAAGGTTCGTAGGAGACTGAATAAAACCATATTTCAAACACTCAATACTGTACTGTCGACATTTCTTCTTATATTCAGACATAAAGAAGTAATAAAATTTGCAAAACTATTCACAAAATAAAAGATTTAATGTACACTTTGTATGACTCCACTTATCTATCACACTTTCGACTGATGATTGTTGGCAAAGCACACAAAAAATAATGAAACTTATTCCTGAACCACTGGTATTTATAGATTTGAAATCTAGCCTGAATCTACTTGCATGCATTGACTTGTTTGCGGTACCATCGTACTCGTGCTTTGAACAAGTCACTGCAAGCATCCGTATTCCTGTCAAAACATGCTGAATTGAGTGAATTACCTACGTAATGGTTGACCGACATACTACTAGTTAACACTCGTCTGCTGCGTGGATAGACTAAAGCCTGTATGGCACGATCAATTTTTACAATAGCAAAAAATGAATAAATTTTTTAAGTATATGAAAAATAGAAGTTAAAATATCCATATGACACGTTCAATTTTTTATTTTGCACGCAAGCGCATTTTGTTCATCTGACCACGACATTGTTCAAATAATTATAAATAATAATTAATAAATAAAATAATTACATAAGATATAAACAACAAACCTACAAAACATAACCACAGAAAACAGCATAATAAGTTTCGAATAATATTTGCTTTGTTTTTTCCCTCTAGTTAGCAATATAAGTTAGTACTAACTAGGCTAACTAAAATTTATGATTTTATTTCTTTCTTGCCATTATTATTTTTACTCGTAATATTAAATTATATAAAATTGGGTTTATTTTTGTACAAATCAATTAGAAAAGTGGTTTTATATATTTTATATATATTATGAAATATATAATAAATATATTTGCCTGTAAACATAACCTATTATACACACACATATACATGCTCTATTTTCTCATTGACATAGAAAATTGACATCTATTTCTATCTGACATGGTAACTTTTCAAATGATTAAATAATTGAAATAGAAAATTGATAAAAAAAATTGATCGTGTAAGATGGGCATAAGATGAATTAAAATGCAATATTTAAATTTTAAATGATTATCTAATTGCAAAATCACGAAAATAATTAATTTTTAAATATATATTATTAATTTCTTCTATAAAGAGCCACCAACCCCTAGACCGCCTGAATGCCCCCAAATGCTTTTGATCCCACTATAGCCCCCCCCCCCCCAGAAGGCTTCAGCACCCACTTTGGGAACCTATGATTTAGATGAATACAAAACTTGCATCTGCAATCACAACTATAGTCAATCTGGTCTTGCAGACCATGTATTGGATTCCACTCACAGGATCTTCTGGAAAAATCCACCATGGTCCATCACAGTAAATTTCAAAAAGAAAGACTGTTTTTGGAATCTGCAGCAGCAGTCAGAAATCAACTGAATTTACACAAATATGGTTGCAAGAAACTTCCCAAAAATTGTGAAACATTTTCTCAAACTTTCTCCTTAGAGATCCCAATTTACAGTCCTAAAAAAAAAAAGAAAGAAAAAAGAAAAATTGTGGAGGGTATATAAGGAGAAATTTGACCAGCATGGTAGGAAAGGCAGAATCAGATTATGAGAAGAAAATGACCAAGCAGGTGAAAGGACATCTCCAAGAGTTTTTTTTGTTATGTGGCAAGTAGGGAGAAGAATGTCTATGGAAGGATAACTTTAATGAATGCAGATGGCAGAGAGGTAACAGAGGCAGACAAAATTAATTGTTCAGCTACTGAGTGACCACTTTGCTGGGGTATATAATCCAAGTGAAGATATTGTTATGGCAGTGGTGACAGGGGCTGATGTGAGAACAGAGGTCTGAGAATTGGAGGTATTTAGGATATTGAAGAATCTGAATGTAAATACAGCTGTGGGATTGGATGGAATATTGGCTTGCATTTTAAGAGAATGTGCAGAGGAAATGGCACTGCCTTTGACTAGACTATTTAATTTAAGTCTCAGCTATGGCAAAATAATTCCTTTGCATGAAGGAGGAGAATCTAAGTGTGTGGTAGCAAATTATAGACCAATCAGTATCTCAGGAGTGGTGGTAAAAGTACTGGAAAAGTTGGTCCAAAAGAGAATTCAGGAAAGTTGTAGCATGTGTTTGTGAAGGGTTGGTCTACAAACATTTTATAATAGAGCAACAGCTGAGTTGGATAAAGGGAACTTGCTGCAGGATTTTGCAAAGGCATTTTATTGGATACCACATATGGGCAGTGTGGGCAAAATGATGGATTTCAATTTTATGTGGACAAGTGAAAAGTTATGCATTTTAGGAGACAAGCTGTATTCTACATTGTTGAGAACTGTGCTCCAGGAAATTGATGAAGCCAGGAATTTGGGATAGTAGTAGTAGATAGATAGTTGAAGTTTAGAGGCCATATTGCTAAAGTGGCTAGGATAATCAGAGGATTACTTCCTTATTGAAGAACGTGCAAGCAAGCAGAGATAAGGAAGTTAACAGTCCTCTTTATAAAGCCTTGATACGACCACATCTGGATTACTGTGCTTAGGTCTGATCACCTGAATTTCTTGGGAATGAGGAAGTGGTGGAGAGGATCCAGAGGTGAGTGACCAAGATGGTGAGTGGTTTGTGGAATGCTTTCTATGAGGATAGATTTAGGTTTTATGGATTGCAAAAGTTGGTTGATAGGCAAAAAAAGGGGAGAGATATGATAAAAACATTTAAGTTACTAAAAGAATTTTATAGGATTGATACAGGGGAAATATTTCAGCATTTGGCTAGAGGTGGCAGAACAAGCAGACATTCCTGGAAGTTGGGTAACAGTATGATTAGCAAGAGCATGAGGACTATATTTTTTGCTTTATGAGTAGTGAATGAATGGAATGGGTTGCCTGAGTCAGTTGTGAGCACTTTGTCTGTTAATGGTTTCAAAGAGAGGTACTATAGATATAGTGTTGATAGTTTTGGTCTCCAACAATGAGTCTTAGAACTCCATGGGAGGTGCCTGTGCAATGATAATAATATCCTAAACTTGTGGTCCTTTGGCACATTATTGTTAAACAGTTAGTGTCAGGTTTGTTTTAACTAGTCTAGACTTTCTTTGAACATGCTGGAGATACTTCAGCAATACCTTAGAGCACATACGGGCAACCCCCGGCCTGCGGGCCAGATCCGGTCCTCTACTTCTTTTGATCCGGCCCTAATCTATTTCAACGAAGTTTGTCTGATTCATGACGGGAGAAAACATGGTGTGTTCTACTAACTCACATTAAGCTGACGTCATATGATTTGCGCAAAACACACTATGTTTTCTCCAACCAAGGTCTCTTTCTCACTTTGACTAGCGGCATGTATGAACATGTTACAGCGTGTCAGTTCGGTACTTGCATTGGTGTTGTGCTTTGTTCAGTGCCTGCATTGATGTTATGTTCTGTTTGGTGCCTGCATTGATGTTGTGTTCTGTTCAGTGCCAGCGGTGTAGAAGACAATTTTGTTTGACAGTTCTGAATATCGCTTATAAATTTGGGACAATGTCAGGGGTTATTGCAAAAAAAAGAAAAGTAGATGCAGAGAATCGTCAATTTCAAGACAACTGGATGGAGGATTACTATTTTATTCTGAATAAAGGTTTGCCTGTATGTTTGCTGTGCAACAAATCCGGTATCCGTCAACAAAGAATACAACTTGAAGAGACACTTTGAGACATGCGGATCACCCAAAAATTGATGGACAGCTACGAAAAGATGAAATACAGAAGTTGAAGAAGAACTTGGATATCCAGTAGCAAATGTTCAACAAGCAAAGAACTCAGCACCACAGCATTGTCAAAGCCAGCTTTGTGGTAAGCAAAAAAATCGCTAAGCATTCTAAGTCATTTGGTGAAGGAGAATTTATCAAAGAATGTGCTGGATGTTGCAAATATAATATGTCCTGAAAAGAAAAAAGACTTAGAGAATATTCGTTTGTCGAGATGTCCGACGGATAGAAATTATGGCTGATGATATCAAAAAAAGTTTAAAAGAGAAGATTGCTAGATTGGAAGCATTTTCAATTGCTTTGGATGACAGCACCGATGCCTCCGATACAGCACAACTAGCAATATTTATTCGAGGATTTGATGCGGATTTCAACATCACAGAAGAATTATTGGCGCTTCGGCTGTTAAAAGGAACAACTACCGGTGAAGATATATTTGAAACAGTCAACACAGTCTTCGAGAGATTTGGGCTTAAATGGAGTTCACTATCTGGCATATGCACTGATGGAGCCCCTGCAATGATTGGTGCACAGAAGGGATTTATTGGAATAGTTCACGAAAGAGCAATAGAACTACAGATCCATCCGGAAAATTTAACAAATTTTCACTGCATTATCCACCAACAAAATCTGTGTGCAAAATCAATTAAATTCACAAATGTTATGGAAGTTGTAGTAGCCAGTATTAACTTTATTAAGTTATGTGCACTTAATTACCGCCAATTTAAGGAGTATTTGGCAGACCTATTTTCGGATTATGAAGATGTGTCTTATTATTGTGAAGTGAGGTGGTTGAGTAAAGGTAAAATGTTAAAACGATTTTATGATCTGAGACAAGACATTGCAGATTTTATGGACATAAAAGGAAACACGATTAACCAAGTAAAAGATGATGAGTGGGTGTGATTTAGCATTCCTTGTAGATGTCACTGGATACCTAAATGAACTAAATCTTAAATTGCAAAAACAAGGACAATTGGTTCATGAACTGCATGGACATGTCAAAGCTTTTTGTAATAAACTAAGATTGTTGGAAAGTCAGATAAGAGCTAAAAATTGTTATTGTTTTCCTACTCTAGCAACTCATAAAAATATCCCTTATAATTGTTTTGGAGATGAACAGAATGCACTAATAGAGCAATTTGATACAAGGTTTGCCGACTTCAAAAACAAAGACTCCACATTCGCTATATTTGCTCGTCCATTGGATGTTGATGTAAATAATGTGCCAGAAAACTTAGATGGAACTTTTTGAGCTTCAGGTGGATTTAGTGCTAAAATCACAATTTAACAACATTGCTTTGATGGATTTTTATAAATTTTATTTAGTGGAAGAAAAATATACAAATTTACGCGCCTTTTCAAGAAAAATCATTTATCTTTTCGGTTTTTTTGAGGATGAAATACAATAAATCAAAAATTCACACAAGAATAACGGACGAAAACCTCAAAAATTCTATGCGATTATCCTTAATATTAACATCAATATTGATAGTCTTAGTTGAAGTACAAGGCCAATCTTCACATTAAATTGTTATGTCGTTCATTATATTATAAAATTTATGTAGAGCTTTATACCAAAGCATTATATTATAAATAAATGAAATATGAAGTAGCAACTTGTTTTAATTCATTAAATATTAATTTATTTTATATAATAATTTGGTCCGGTCCTTGACTCAGAGACAGAATGATAATTTGGCCCCAGAACTAGGAAAGGTTGCCCATGCCTGCCTTAGAGGATAATAAATTTTATTTTAACATTCACTTGTTAATCTTATTTCTCTGATTAACACTAATATAAATGTTGGGAACATGTTTAAACATGTTTAATTTTATTTAATAGCTTTTGTTAACCCTAACAATCTTATTTAATATGTTTATTCTACTTACATATTTATTTATAAATTCTAAAAAATGGATCCTTTTTTTTTTTACAGGTAAGAAAGGAAAACGACAGGTCTGGCCAGCATCAAGGGGAAATTATACTCATTTTGTGATGTACAAAGAAAATCGAGACACAATGGATGCAATTAACACTATTGCTGCCCTGCTGAAGTAAATGATTTTCATATTATTCAAATAGTTATACTTTTTCCAAGGTTTAATTTTTTTGTATGAATTGTATTTCACTTATAAAAGTAAATTATATTTGAATATTATAGTTTGAAATTTGTGTTCATATCCTACAGTATTTCCCATCAGTTTAGGTATTTTTTTGAATCTCGCTTATGAAAAAGTTGTATACCAGTCAGATTTTTTTTAATACTATGGGTCAGCTAATGGCTAGATAATCAAGAACATGAATAATTTCACTTTATAGACCAAACATGGAACTTTGTGAATCCACTTTAGGCCTCCTCTAAGCTCAGTGAGCTACGAGGAGGCCTAAAGTGGCCTCCTCTTGTTCACTGAGCTATGAAAATCATTTGCCACCTGAAGACTTTCTAAATATACATGCCACAGTAGGATTCAAATCCATGGCCTATTGATAATATAGCAGAGAAACTATATTTGGCTAACCATGCAGGTGTTTAGGGCCTATTTCAAGTGTCTAGAGACTATTATTGTTAGTTCTTCATACTGACTGATGAAATTCCAAATAGAATTTCTCCAAATAGAGTATGAATCTATTAAATAGTGAGATGACACCAATTTTTATATTCCATACACAAATAGTCATTCAACCTATAATAGTATATTTGTACTATGGATGGGCAGAAAGTTGAGGAGAAGGAAGACGTTAATATTGAGTTTGATGACTTGTAGATTATATTCTAGAGTATAACTATATGGAAAGAGAAAGATTATTCTAAGAGACAGTAGTATAAGCAATGAATAAGAGGAGTAAAATTTTTTCTGATAGTTTGGAGATGAACTGAAAGAATGTTGAATACTTTATGTTGGGAGAAGTGTTGACTACCTTGAATGTTTGAAACTGGAAGTAAATGGATGTCAATTAGCACCTTCTTTTGTTCTTACAGTCATGGAAGAAAGTGGAAGAATATCATCAGTTTTCTTCCCAAAGACCAATGTATGAGCATCATATACAAGTACAGGTTGAAAGACTATGCTATTATTGAACCAAGAAGTTGTTAGGAGTGGATAGTTAGAGAAATAGGCTTTATTTGGGATTTTTTGAATGGACTATGATCTACATAATTCAGTTGCTTCACTCATGTCCTATAGAAGCAGAATGATTTTCCATTCAACTTCTATATGATACCTATATCCAAAGAATTCAGCTGGAGTAGAAAATCATTCTTTAAAATGAATAACACTTACTGTTCTTTTTAATTAATGAAGAGTGGATCTGGTAAGAACTCAGTAAATGTTTCCATCATCCAAAATGTGAAATGTACCATAAGTATGAAAATAATTTTCATGGTTTGGTAATTGGAAACATAGCCTTTAAAGGAATGCAGAGAACCGACCAGGACTTCTGACCTAATGTCCAATCCTCACTTTCTCGTGGTGCACCCTGTTGGGTATCTACCTGGATACTGAACAAACGAGGATGGGCTGGCAATTTGGGATTTAGTCAACCAAATTGTATTCTTATTGGCTTAAACCAAAATACAAAATGATGGTACAAAATGACAAAATTTCATGCAGGCTGGGGTGTTGCCTGGTTAAACAAGGCCCCCATTGTTTTTGCCAGGTAACCAGGGTGAACAGCGAAAAGTCAACTACTGGAACAAATCTGAAAAAACACCCCAACTCAACATCACCAGAGTTGAAGATCCGTACTATCAACATAAGAAGTCTGAATGGCAAAGAAATGAAGCTAGCTGAGGAATTAGATAAGTACCAGATCGACATAATAGGGATGACTGAAACAAAAAAGACAAAAACTGGTGAGATCTTTCTGAGCAATAAATACAAAATGTTACATTCAGGCAATGATAATCAAGGAAAAGAAGGAGTAGCCATAGTATTCAACACAAAATACGAGACTAATCTTCTTGAATGGCAGTCAGTCTCAAGTCGAGTAATGTGGGCAAATATGAGAATAGGGAACTGGACAATGAGACTTATTTGTGCCTATGGTCCCACTGAAGGTTCTACTAAGGTAGAACTGGTGGAATTTTTTGAGGCTTTAGAGAAAGCAACTGATACAATGAAAAATTAAAAGTTGGTCCTTGTTGAGGATCTAAATAGCCGAGTAGGAAATGATTGCCAGACATACAAAAATATTTTGGGAAAATTTGGAGAAAAGAGCAAAGCTAATAATAATGGCAAATACCTGTTGGATTTCTGCTCAGGACATGGTCTGGTTATTACTAACACCATGTTCCAACATAAAAATGTGCACAAATTCACATGGAGAGAAGAGGCAAGGAATAAGAAAAGTCTCATTGACTGTGTTATTGTTGATTGTAATGTTTTCTACCTGGTGCAGTACACCAGAGTGTACAGAGGAATTGAAATTGGAAATGATCACTATTTAGTCTTTAGCAGGATAAAATTGAATTTCATATTGAAAAGAATAACATGCAAGAAAGTTTTAAAGCTAATAAAAGTTGAGCAGTTCTCAGATATGAACTGTAGACTAAATTACACAAAAATTATTGAAGAAAAAATGAAAGAATTTGAGAACAGGAACCAAACCTTGGAGATTCAGTGGCAAGCCTTGAAGAAAACCCTGATCGATTCAGCCAGAGGCATGTGGTGAGGTTGTCTGCAAGGATAGAAAAATCAGAACTCCATGGTGGACACAGGAAGTTAAAGAGGCAGTGAAGGAAAAGAAGAAAGCATATCAAAAGTTCCTGGCAAGTAGTCAGCTTGTGCTCTTAGAGAATACAGAGACAATGTAAGAAAGCTAAACACTGTGTAAAACTAGCTAAACAAAAGTCATAGGAGGACTTTGGCAAGAACATAGAAAATAAATATCAAGAAGGTGGAAAGATATTCTGGAGGTTGTTGAAGAAGCTCAGAAATGGAGGAAAGAGTGCTCTAAAAGGAATCAGAGATGATAAAGGTGACATGAAAACAGGAGAAAAAGATATCCTTGAATTAGGTGTAATTACTTCGAAAAATTGCTAAATGAAACAAGCAGTGATAGTACTGTGGCAAAAAACACTCAACAGGCATACAGTCAGGAATACATATCCATACTTGAAGTAGAAAAAGCCATCAAAGACTTGAAATGTGGAAAGGCAGCAGGAGTAGATGATATTCGACCAGAAATGCTGAAGTATGGTGGTATAAAAGTCTTACAGTGGCTGCACTGCATAGTTCAGAAGGCCTGGACAGAGGGACAAATTCCCAATGATTGGAGTAGAGCTCTCATAGTACCCATATATAAAAAAGGAAATAAAACTGAATGTGAGAATTACAGAGGTATTTCCCTACTGAGTGTTCCTGGTAAGATTTATGCAAGTATACTTGAGAAACGGTTGAGAAGAATTGTGCCAGAAAAGCTTGGTGAAGAACAAGCTGGATTCAGACCAAATGGAGGCTGTCAAGATCAGATCTCTACTTTACGACAAATAGAAATCTTGCGAATATAACAAAGATCTGTATTTAAGTTTTGTCGATCTGGAAAAGGCATAAAAGGCGAAGAGAGAAGCTATTCAATATGCTACAGTTATATGGTGTCAAGGGGCATTATATTATGCAATACTTAGTCTTTATTTGAGTTGTAAGTCAGCAGTTAGAATTGAAGGAACTACAGGAAGATGGTTTAATGTTAAATCTGGTGTTGAGACAAGGATGTACATTTTCCCCTCTGTTATTCATTATCTATATAGATCACATTATGAAGGAAAGTGGTATTAAACATGATATCAAAATTGGAGATGTTAATGTCAGCTCTTTGCTTTATGCGGACGATGTTATCCTTCTGAATAAATCCGCTACAAATCTGCAAGATTCTCTGACTAAATTGAATAACTGTTGTAATAGATATGGTATGAAAGTCAGCATTAAAAAGACAAAGACAATGAAAATAGATAGAATTGTTGAAAATGTCAATTGTGTTGTGAACGGGGAACCTGTGGAACAAGTAAAACATTTCAGCTACTTAGGCATGATTTTTAGTGAAGATGGTAAATTAAATTTTCAGAATCAACATTTTCAGAATCAATTTTCAGACAACAGAATCAACAAAGCTGGTATGGTAGGAAGTCAATTGAATAAATTCATATGGAATAACAGAGAAATTAGTCAAAACACTAAATTAGTTGTATAGAAGACAGTGTTCAAACCAGTTTTAGCTTATGGATCTGAGAGCTGGGTCAGAAATAAAACACTTGACCAAAGCATAGAGACTGCAGATATGAGAGTCTTGGGGAAGATTAGAGGCACAGATGGCATCAATGGCAATATCATATTAAAAATGCGGATATTAGGAAAGAACTTGACATTGTCAGCATCCAGTAATGCATTAGCAGAGCTAATCTCAGGTGGTATGGTCACTTAAACAGAATGTGCATGGAAAGATTAGCAAAACAAGTGTTCACTGCCAGGTTGGCAGGGAAACGACCCAGAGGAAGACCAAGATATAGGTGGATTGATACAATACAAAGTGCGATAGAAATATAAGATCTGATAATGTTGCTGTCTTGACAAGTAACAGACTGATTTGGAGGAAAATTGTAGATAGGAAGTTAGTAATGATGTAAATTTTTCATGTAGTACTATCATATCCTGTACACCCCTTGAGGGTACATGGCAGGAATACTGATTTTTGTCAACATCTCAGTGATGGAAGCAGCATACTCTGAAAATTTAGATAATGCTGCATTACCTTCATTAGTGCAGTTCTTTGGCAAAAGGCTTTATATCTTTCAATAAAACAATATTCTGTCACAAATCTAGATATTCTATGGCCTTTGTTTAAAGGCAGCAGTGTAGTTGTAATATATTTGCTAGCTCAGAGTTCCAGAAGAATTCCTCTCATCCATTAGTGGGACAATAAAGGTATCATTCTGCATACTCAACGTGACTGTCAAGCCTGAGCATTGCCTGTCAGCTTTTCAATTCATAGGAATGAAAGTTTAGATAATGTTTGTACCCTATTTCCATTTTTTTTCAAAGACCCATAGGTATATTGCTAATCTAAAGCAAAATTTTTATAGCAAACTATTCTCTATAACAGACTATTTCTGTGAGTTTGTTATAGTGAGAGTTAAGTATATTCAGAATATCCCCTCTTTTGCCTTAGTATTACTAATGTGAATGACACCAACATAGAACTTTTCTAATTCTCCTGCTAAGTATGCTTCTTATGTTGATGTCCCTATCTTTATTTTTTTAAGGTACTTGCTGCTTAAATAGTTGACTTTTCATTGTTTACTCTGATTTCCTGAGAAAAGCAGTAGAGAGGGGGAGGGAATCATTGAATAACTGTGTAATGCTTCATGTGGCATGTTACCTGATCATGTTTCATCATCATAATGTATGTGTAGTTTCAGCTGGTATAGAAGACAGTTTAGTTGGCTAAGTTCCAGATTTCCAGTCTATCTTCTTTGTTTAGCATCTAATCTCCTTTATCCCATGGATATTCCATAGTAATGGCATATCTATGGTATGAATGGGATTGGATATTTCATTAGAAGTCAGTTCTTTGCATTCATTATAAGCTATGTAGGGGTTATTTCCTCCCAGTTATTTAGCTTTAGCTTCTAAACTAGAATTCTGAGAGAGACATTTTTAAATCACATGGTTAATTATGCAGAAGATGATCATTATTTTATATGAGCACTTACACCAAAAATACATTATTCGCATAAATAAACATACAAATGAAGATTACAAAATAATACAGTTATATTTGCATTAACTTGGAAATGATTCAGTTAACTCTTGCTATAGTGAACTTTAGGCCAGATCCCATGGTGATGTGGATATTTATAAAAGTCTTTAGATGGTAGACAGTTTTCATCATCTACCGTCTAAAAAGACATGAAGTGAATCCAGAGGATTCCCATATTATTTAACCTTTAACCTCTTTTTTTTGAAGATGTAACTTTTAACTTATTTATTATACTAATATACTACAGTCAACTCGCACTATAGCAAACACCATTGTAACAAACAGCTCACTATAACAAACTACTAAAAAGTCCTGAACAAAGCTCTTGTCTTGTCAGATGTCATCTCCTTCCAGGAGGTCGACTACCATGAGCTTCCACCATGTACGGTTTTGTGCTTCTCTTTTGCATTCTTCATAGGACAAAAAGGTACAGTCCTTAATATTTCCCATCCAATCTGTTCTTTGTCTTCCTCTTCTTCTTTTTCCTTGTATCATTCCTTCTGGAAGTGTTTTTTAGGGATTCGTGCCTTAGTATGTGAAAAGGTAGGTTTTCCCTTTCTTAATTGTTTTCAACAGATTCCTATCTTCTCAAATCATCTCTAATATTTCTAAATTAGTTTTTTTTTGGCAGTCCATGGGACTCTAAGAATTCTTCTGAGAATCCACATTTCAAAGGCTTCTAGTTTATTTTCACAATATTTTGATATTGTCCAGGTTTCTGGACAATATAGCAATGTTGACCATACGTAGCATTTGGACAGCCTAATTCTTGTTTTTGTGTGAATTTCCCTTGAGGTCAGAATGTTTTTCATGCTAATGAAGGTTGATCTAGCAATTTCTATTCTTCTTAATATTTCATTATCACACTTTCCATTCTCTGTAATTAGTTGACACAAATATATATAACTCTCTATTTGATCTAAAGTATTTCCTCTGATCTTAATATTTATATCGGGTATTTTCCCTTTTTCTCTTGTTACCAGCATGGTTTTGGTTTTTTTTGAAGTTGAAATAAGTCCATATTTTTTACTTAGCTTCTGCATCTCTTCTAGTAGGTTTTGAAGATCTTTTTTATTTTCAGCTAGCAGTACTGTATCATCTGCATATTCCTGTCTCCTATGCTGATCCTTTAAATTCTTCTAATTGCTAGAAGATATTTTCAGTATAGAGGTTAAACAATATAGGAGAAAGAACACAGCTTTGTCTGACACCCTTCTTTACTTGGAATTCCTCCGAGATTTCTCCTGATATTTTTATTGAGGCAGTTTGCTCCCAATAT
The DNA here is from genome assembly GCF_054136105.1 of Typopeltis vanoorti. Taxonomy (NCBI): domain Eukaryota; kingdom Metazoa; phylum Arthropoda; class Arachnida; order Uropygi; family Thelyphonidae; genus Typopeltis; species Typopeltis vanoorti. The sequence continues at coordinate 53,377,719 of NC_143551.1, forward strand.
AGATTTATCAGTAATCTGGTATCTTTACCATCTTCTCCTAAATTTCTGATCCATTTGATTAGTTGTTCATGTTGTATATTGTCAAAGGCCTTTGTGTAGTCAATAAAACATAAGTAGACTTCTTTCTGCTTCTCCAGATATCTTTCTATAATAGTTCTAATGTTGAAGAGTCCTCTAGTTCCTTTTTCCTGGAAACCAGATTGTGTTTCATTAATTTCCATTTTGATTTTATGTTTATTTCTTTCTAGGTTGATATATAACATAACTTTTGCTATCTGACTGATCAGACTGATTGTTCTGTATTCTTCACATTTGATTGTCTTCGATTTTTTAGGTATGTAGGAACTTTGAGTGCTTAAAATCTTTAGCAGGTGTCCAGTTTCGTATATTTTGTTACATATGTCAGTCAGTGATCCTATAGCCTTATCATCTCAAGCCTTTAGATATTCTGTTATGGATACAATGCTGTGCTAAACAAAAAATTCACTATAGAACTATTCCTGTGGTCTCCTAATTAGATTTATCTATAAGTGAGAATTGCCTTGATATATGAGTTTGCAGCCATTTTCAGTTGGATTCACATAAAATAAAAAAATAAAAAAATAAATAAATTTACATGAAACTTGTCACAGAAAAAAAAAAATCATATTTTTTCTTTGCATTTATTTTGACCAATCTCTTCAGTTTGTATTTTAAGTGAATGATCAGATCAGTTAACTGCTTCACTTGACAGTTAGTTCCTGATAGTTGTATTTTCATCTCCTTCTTCTGTTGTTTAGGACAAGAGCTTTAATAAAGTTCCTGTGCTTATCAGAAACAGTTTTGACAATTTTTATTCTAGTGATATCTAAATTCATTGATAATTTGTTCCTTAGAATTCCTGGAGTTATCTCTAATGCATGCTGAAAATCTATTTTTTTCATTTTCTCTTCCAAGGTACTCTAAGTTTCCATAGTTGTTCAGATACAGAAACCACATTTTAATGAAATTATGATTTTTCATAATTATGGAGTTATCATACGAGTATTATGGAAATTAATAATTATCATAAATACAGTGAAGGGAGGATCTGCTTTCCTAACTGTCATAAACAATTGGTTATTGGGAGGGGAGGGGGGGTAATTAGCAGTGAAAAGTTTTTCAGATTAAATTCTGGTAAATGTAAAAACAGAGTTTTGTTGCTACCTGTAATATTAGTACAGTTAGTGACTAAGTTTCAATGAAATGAAACACTCATTTATTTATTTTTTGTTTGTCTTTTTATATTTTATAGAATGAAACCAGCATCCTTTAGCTATGCAGGTACAAAAGACAGGAGAGGGAAAACCACACAGTTAGTGTCTGTATATCGTGTTCCAGCTGATGATTTGCTTTCATTAAATACCAAGCTTAAAGCCATTTCTGTTGGCAATGTACAGTAAGGTGCTATTTTATAACCTATAAATTGTATAAATTATTCATTTTATAGTAGCTTTTCTTAGACTGTGATCTGTGGACCTCTGGGGATTTACAAATATTCCTGTACATCTGTAAGTTATGTAAAAGAACTGAGATTCTTTTTTAAATATGTTATATAAAATTTAATATTTTTTATTATAAATTTAAACTTGTAAACAAGGAATCACTGACTTTATCAAAGGATGCCATTTGGAGTTAATAGCCTCGTTGCTATTAACTGCACTGCTCTGCACTTCTCAGTTGCAGGTAATCTACCAATTAGAACTCAGCTGTGCTGTAGAGAGCTCACATGTCTTTAATTCCCACAAAAATTTCAGTCACTGCCAATGCACCAGTGTGCATGCTGCATTTTTCCCCACTCACTTTTAGTCATTTAAAAATGCATGTAGATGTCTCATTGCAGACTCTGTGTAGGGAATCGCATTACTTTCTCTCTCTTCATATATGCCTAGTCAGTGTGTGCTTTGACAGCAATGCACAACTCATTTACAGTCACACTAAATGTCTTGATATTTGTAAGAGTTCATGACTCTTACAAATATCAAGACTAAAATTACAATAAATATTTAGTAAAAAATATTTATTTTTACTAAATAACTGCTCAAAAATTATTTCTTCGTGAATTTTCCAGGTGTTGTGCAGTGCATGCCTAGCACACCAAGAATATGCACTCCTGGTTGTATGTATTGTACATCATCACTTTTTCATGTTTTAGTGGTCTGTTGTCTGCCATGGCATGCTCTGCATTATGCATGGGGAATATGAGCATGGTTTTGGGTGATATTGTGTTGTGTGCAACAGCCTTATGGAAACTAAGTGTTCTGGTACACATTTCTATCACTATCAACCTAGTTGATTGAGTGAATAATGTCATTCTTGAGCCAAAAGGTCATAGGTTCAAATCTTACTGTGGCATGGATGTTTGTAAAAATTCATAATTTATCATCATCAATTTCCTGATATGTAGCCCCAAGGGATGTTCAGGTTGCTATGACAGCACTGCATAATTAAGTTTACATTATTATTAATTTCCATTATTATCAACAATTTTCCTCCAAATCAGTCTATTACTTGTGAGCACTCCATTTTGTCATATTTAACATTTCATGCTTCTAAGGCACTTCTCACTGAATCAGTCCACCTAGACCTTGGTCTACCTCTGGGTTTCTTTTCTGCCAACTGTTTTGCTAACCTTTATTCACCCATTCTATTTAAGTGGGCCATACCACCTTAGATTAGCTCTGCTGACATTCTTAAATGCTAATAATGCCAAGTTCCTTTCTAATATTTTTATTTTTGATATGATTCTGACATTGATGACATTAGTTCACTCTCCTAATTTTTCTCAGAACCCTCATATCTGTGGTCTCTAGTCTTTTATCAAGTGCTTTATTTCTAATATAAAAATTCATAGGTGAAATTTTCATTCTCTGGTGTGAGACTACTTCATTACTTACTGAAGTTCTGAAGTATGACAGTGGTCTAAAAAGTTCTCGGCCTAACAATGAAAAAACGAATTTATAATTTCAAAATTATTTTTATTTTTCATCATAATCTCCTTTAACACAATACATTTTTTCCAGCGATACTCCAGTATCATTATCCTGTCCTTGTAGTGGTTCTCAATAAGATCTGCAAAATACCCCTCTACTGCAATCACCTCTTGATTTGAAGAAAAACGCTGACCAGCGAGGAAGAGTTTTAGTTTTGGGAAGAGATAGAAGTCAGAGGGAGCCAAATCTGGGGAATAGGGTGGATGTTCCAACAATTCATAGTGCAGATCCCTTAATTTTCCCATTGTCAAAACACTTTTGTGGGCAGGTGCATTGTCCTGATGAAAGATGTTTTTTTCTTCTGCAAACCGGATCTTTTCTCATGAATTTTTTCATCTAGTCTGGTTAAAAGATTGGAATAATATTCCCCAGTTATTGTTTTACCCTTTTCAAGATAATAAACAAAATGCCTTTAGCATCCCAAAACACCGATGCCATGACCTTTCCTGCTGATGGAACCGACTTTTGTCTTCTTTGGCACTGAACAACCGGCTTCTGTCCACTGTTTTGACTGCTGTTTGGATTCTGGTGTAATGGTGAATCCAAGTCTCATCCACAATGCACAAAATCAGTTTTATTCTTGTTAAAACGCTCCAAGCACTGTTCAGAGATTTTCATGCGAGTGCGTTTTTGATCTGCTGTGAGCAAGTCCATCTTGCACAAAGCTTTTTCATATGCAATTCTTCATGCAAAATATATCCTACACGTTCTTGCAACAAATATATCCTACAATGCCTATAGTCTCAGCAATTTCATGCACTTTGACTCGCACTTTGGTCATCCAATACCATATTGGTCACTTAATCAATGATTTCTGGTGTTACTTTTTGGATGGCCTTCACGTGGATCATCCTCAAGGCTGGTACGGCCATGTTTAAACTCGGCAGCCCATTTCTTAATTGTCAAAAATGAAGGAGAAGAGTGCCCATAAACTTTTATGAACTTCCAATGAATTTGTTTTGGCGTTAAACCTTCTTTACAAAGAATTTTATAACTGCACGATACTCAATTTTATCCATTTCAAGGGATACAGACAACACTTTTGCTTCAGACAGCTGTATAAAACAACTACTTGATAGAATGACTTGCAATTTCACATGGATGTTTATGACAGATATACCAACTTAGAAAAAAAAAAAAAAAATTGTCGATAGTGTTGCCATCTATGGTCGAGGCCGAGAACTTTTCAGACTACCCTCCTAGCTTGGAAAAAAGTAATCTGTTTGGTCCCTTGAGCAGGAAAGCCAGTTATTTGATAATTAGCTCACCCACAGCACTAAATGTACAATAGGTTTAGAGCCTTTCATTAATGAGATGTGCATTAAAAAAAAACTAATAAATAATTACTAATTATATAAAGAGCCAAAGGCTTCAATTTGGTGACATGAACTTATTTAAGTTAAGGGATATTACATCATCCAATATTGTTTCTTAGCCGAATAAGAAACTCAAAGAGTTTCATACCGAATATAGAAACTATATAAAGTTCGGCGATTCCAAGCGTAAGCAATCCGTATTGTATCCAAGCGTATCCCATATTGTTTCTTAGCTGAACTATACTATGAGTTGCCTCAGTTTGCACTACCAAATGGGTCAGGTGCTGCACTATCCAGGTATTTGCTTACGCTTGGAATTGCCGAACTTTATATAGTTTCTATATTTGGCATGAAACTCTTTGAGTTTCTTATTCGGCTAAGAAACAATATGGGATGTAATATCCCTTAACTTAAATAAGTTCATGTCTCTGAATTGAAGCCTTTGGCTCTTCATATAATTAGTAATTTATTAGGACACCTTCTTGGCAAATCTTATACAAGGGATGTAAGTTCTGTTCGTTACAAACTTGGTATTAACTAGGTCTACCTACTCACTGATGAGACCTCAATAAAGGTTGAAACCGGTCTGGGTAGTGACCTTCTCTCATAATGTAGAACAGTAATACAGCTCCTAGGAGCTAAGTTCACATTATGGGTAAATACCAAGAATAGTGATTGGAGTTTGCTCCACCTTTACTATGAGTTGCCTCAGTTTGCACTACCAAATAGGTCAGGTGCTGCACTATCCAGGTATTTGCTTACGCTTGGAATTGCTGAACTTTATATAATTTCTTATTCGGCTAAGAAACAATATGGGATGTAATATCCCTTAACTTAAATAATAAATAATAATAATAATAATGTTCAGAAGCTTCTGGTTGAGAAAAATTCATTAATGAAATAGAAGTAACATACAGTCTTTTTCAGCATCTTCTTGTTTTTTTCATCAGTAATTGTAGTGTAGTGTACCATTGTGAACTGATGGAAAACTGACAGTACTTTGCTGAATATCATTATCTAAATCACATCATGTTTTTAGTATTGTACATGCATTCATTCCCTTGCCTTTATATCTTACAGTGCACATTGTCACTGGTACACAGTAATGAAGAAAATTGCATGTTTGTGTGTGTGTGTGCACACACACACACACAGGTATGTGTACATAATTTTTGTAACACCTGTGTACATATCGGGTATTGCAGTAATTATATATCAGATATTATAATCTACAACAAAAAAAAAGATGAATTAAAATAAAAACCACCTAAAATCTTTTATGATTCTAGGATTTAAATATAATTATAATTTTTCTCAATTTGTATTGTGCCTCATGGTAGTGCCTCAGTTGTTTATTTTCATGGTATGCTACTAAAATATTATGTTTTGTAGTTTTTGAAAGGAGTATTTTAGTTACATTTATTTTACTGTATTCATTTTTATAGATATAAAGATAAGCCACTCAAGCTTGGAGACTTGTCAGGAAACCAATTTCAAATTGTGTTGAGGTCAGTATGCTGTTTCCTGTTACAAGTTTTGGATGATTTGGTATAGACCCATAATAGATAAAGCATATATAGTTGTAGGTTGTTAGAAAGTTTTTCACTTGATTGTAAATTAAATATGCGAAGAAATTATATTATAGCATGTGAAGTATCTTAACAATTAGGCTAGATATAGAGGCTAATGGCTTCACATTTATCTTAACAATTAGGCTAGATATATGTTTATAGAGGCTAATGACTTCACATTAATTGCTTTAGTATCCTGCAATGCAAAACACATCCTTTTGGGTGCATATAATGCTATGCATTATAGGAAGGACTACTACCCAGACCAGTTAGACCTTTATTGAGGTCTCATTCGGTGGGAGCCACACCCAGAAGAGATACCAAGGTTGAAGTAATGGAAAGGTCTTATATTTCCATACACAGGTAGTTAAAAGGCCAATGACTTCACGTTAATTGCCTTAGTTGCTATTAATGTGAAGTCATTAGCCCCCTGTATATAAGTAGCCTAATCATGAAGATAATTCACGTGCAAACTTCGTTTGCTTAATTGCTACACTTCGTTTGCTATACTTGGATAAAGGGTTAAACCAGAATATAATTTCTTTGCATCTTTAATTTGTAAACAAGTTAAACACTTTCCCACCTTTCTGAGTATTTTAGTAATAAGGTGTTACACCTTTTCACTACCCATATATGGGAAATATATGACTTTTGCATTACTTCAAACTTGGTATTTCTTCTGGATGTGGCCCCCCACTGATGACATATATTGATATTCATCTTTGGATTTGCTTGCTTCTTGGGGAGTAGAGAAGCTCCGCTCAATGGTGGGTTTTTGCCTGTTACTGAGTGGTGCCACTGCTGATTTTCCTGTCCTAGAATGATTCAGGTCAGTAGTGATGTGTGTAGTTGTTATTCTGTAGATAACCCATTGAGATTTGGGGTGATCTTGTAGATCACTCAGTTTTTGGAAAGATATCCCTGCACTATAACATACCTCAATAACAGTTGAAACTGGTCTAGATAGGTGGCCCTTCCTGTAATGCATAGCATTATACACACCTGAAAGGATGTGTGCTTTGCATTATGGAATACTTAGACAATTAATGTGAAGTTACTAGTTGCTGTATACAAGTAGCCTAGTTGTAAAGATACTTTATGCACAAACTTTGTTTGCTTACACAGGATTAACCTAGAATATAAATACTATTTAATCATCATCATCATAGTTTATTCACAATATGATACAATGTGAAAAGGGAAAAGAGATTTATATTAAAAATTAAATATTGCAAATTATGGTCTTCCACGTCTCTATCTTGAGCTAACTGGTAGATGTCAGATGGAGTATTACAATTCAGTCTACTGATGGTTTCACATATGTATTGCCAGAATTGTTTGCATGGTCTTCCTCTACTGCAGTTGCCATCTTCTGGTTTGTACAGGATAAGGGATTCCAAAAAGGGTGAGACTTCAGGATGTGTGAGTTGATGTCCAAGCCATCTGAGTTTAATAGTTGTAGGTTAGACTATAATTTATAAAACATTAGCGAAACATGAACTTTTTTCCCTCACAATGTCAAATATTTCTGTTATTTTATTCTTTTAAGTCATTTTCCCTTTTGCTGAAAACTTACAATACTTATTGTGCATGTAATGTTGGTATGTTTAAAGCATTGTTTCCTGAACTTTCAGTACCTTCCCCCCCCCCTTTAAATTTGAGTAACATTATAATTTGCATTATAAATGAATTATAATAAATTGATGTCTCATTACTTTCATTACAAATATTTGATCCTGACACATCGATGTGTCATTTCTCATAGTTACCACAATCATTTTCATTTCCTTCACTATTTTCTGTTTGCATTTTAAATATCCTGTTTTTAACTGGTGAGAAAAGAGAGATATTAATTATTATTAGACTGCACTTCACAATTGTTAATAATCAACAACACGGCTGCTAAAAAAAAAAGTGAGAGTATTATCTATGTGCTTATACCTCCATCACACTTCCATCACAACTTATAACTCCAACACGACTAAATATGTATAGATTTGCACACAGGTGGTGAAATAGCTAAACATCATTAGAATTTAAGATATGAACAATTACAAAATGTAGTGCAGAGTTCTGACCACATGGTCCAAGCAATGCATTTGATAGTTATCATTCTGTCAACCAGATGCAGTCCTAATGGAGGGCCATCAGTACATGCCAAGAAACACATTTTGTTTAAAACTTCTTTGAGATTTTTTAGTTATTGAAAATGCAATTATAAAATAGACTTGTACTCATCTGCAACAATATTATGACAAAAATGTAAAAGTGCCTTGTACTTCCTAAAGTATTTTCATCTACCCCTGAAGTATGCATACCACACTTTGGGAAACACTGGTCTATGGAATTTTATTTTGGAAACAATGTGATTTTTTTGCCATCTTTTGGCACTGGTTTCACCACTATCTTACATATAGGAAGGCATAAGAGTCAAAGCTGTATAACTGAGAGGAGACCTCCACATAGCCCTTAAAGGAATGCAGAGAACCGACCAGGGCTTGGGTATCTACCTGGATACTGAATGAACAAGGATGGGCTGGCAATTTGGGATTTAGCCAACCAAATTGTATTTTTATCGACTTAAACCAAAATACAAAATGATGGTACAACATGACAAAATTTCATGCTGGCTGGGGCGTTGCCCGGTTAAACAAGGCCCCTGTTTTCACCAGGGAACCAGGATGAACAGCGAAAAGTCAACTACTGGAACAAATCTGAAAAAACACCCCAACTCAACATCACCAGAGTTGAAGATCCATACTCAACATAAGAAGTCTGAATGGCAAAGAAATGGAGCTAGCTGAGGAATTAGATAAGTACCAGATCGACATAATAGTGGTGACTGAAACAAAAAAGACAAAAACTGGTGAGATCTTTCTGAGCAATAAATACAAAATGTTACATTCAGGCAATGACAATCAAGTAAAAGAAGGAGTAGCCATAGTATTCAACACTAAATACGAGGCTAATCTTCTTGAATGGCCAGCAGTATCAAGTAGAGTGATGTGGGCAAATATCAGAATGGGGAACTGGACAATGAGAATTATTTGTGCCTATGGTCCCACAGAAGGTTCTACTAAGATAGAACTGGTGGAATTTTTTGAGGATTTAGAGAAAGCAGCTGACACAATTGAAAAAGGAAAAGTTGGTACTTGTTGGGGATCTAAATAGCCGAGTATGAAATGATTTTCAGACATACAAAAATATATTGGGAAAATTCGAAGAAAAGAGCAAAGCTAATAATAATGGCAAATACCTGTTAGATTTCTGCTCAGGACATGGACTGGTTATTACTAACACCATGTTCCAACATAAAAATGTGCACAAATTCCCATGGAGAGAAGAGGCAAGAAATAAGAAAAGTCTCATTGACTATGTTATTGTTGATAGTGATGTTTTCTCCCTGGTGCAGGACACCAGAGTGCATAGAGGATTTGAAATTGGAATTCATCACCATTTAGTCTTGAGCAGGATAAAATTGAATTTCATATTGAATAGAAGAACATATAAGAAAGTTTTAAAATGAATAAAAGTTGAGAGCAGCTCTCAGACGTGAACTATAAACTAAAATACATAAAGATTATTGAAGAAAAAATGAAAGAGTTTGAGAACAGCAACCAAACCTTGGAGATTCAGTGGCAAGCCTTGAAGAAAACCTTGACTGATTCAGCCAGAGGCATGTGGTGAGGTTGTCTGCAAGGATAGAAAAATGAGAACTCCATGGTGGACACAGGAAGTTAAAGAGGCAGTGAAGGAAAAGAAGAAAGCATATCAAAAGTTCCTGGCAAATAAATCAGCTTGTGCTCTTAGAGAATACAGAGACAAATGTAAGAAAGCTAAACGCTATATAAAACTAGCTAAACAAAAGTCATGGGAGGACTTTGGCAAGAACATAAAAAATATCAAGAAGGTGGCAAAATATTCCGGAGGTTTGTTGAAGATGCTTAGAAATGCAGGAAAGAGTGCTGTAAAAGGAGCTAGAGATGATTAAGGTGACATGAAAACTGGAGAAAAAGATATCCTTGAAGTATGGAGTAATTACTTTTCAAGAAATTTTACTATTCGAGAAATTGCTAAATGAAACAAACAGTGATAACACAGTGGTAAAAAACACTCAACAGGCATACAGTCAGGAATACATATCCATACTTGATGTAGGAAAAGCCATCAAAGGCTTGAAATGTGGAAAGGCAGCAGGAGTTGATGATATTCGACCAGAAATGCTGAAGTATGGTGGTAGAAAAGTCTTGCAGTGGCTGCACTACATAGTTCTGAAGGCCTGGACAGAGGGACGAATTCCCGATGATTGGAGTAGAGCTCATAGTACCCATATATAAAAATTTAAATAAAACTGAATGTGAGAACTGCAGAGGTATTTCCCTGCTGAGTGTTCTGGTAAGATATATGCAAGTATACTTGAGAAACGGTTGAGAAGAATTGTGGCAGAAAAGCTTGGTGAAGAACAAGCTGGATTCAGGCCAAATAGAGGCTGTCAGGATGAGATCTTCACTTTATGACAAATAGTTGAGAAATCATGGAAATATGACAAAGATATTTTTTTAAGTTTTGTCGATCTGGAAAAGGCATATGACAAGGTGCCAAGAGAGAGAAGCTATTCAATACTCTACAGTTATATATTGCTTGATATAATGCAGTGGGGCATTATATCAAGCAATACTTTGTCTTTATTTGAGTTGTAAGTCAGCAGCTAGAATTGAAGGAAGTACAGGAAGATGGTTTAATGTTAAATCTGGTTTGAGACAAGGATGTACATCAGGGGTTCCCAATCTTTTTGTTTCCTAGAGCACATTCTAAAATACCGGTAGGGTGACTGGCACCATCTATTTTTTCAAGGAAATTTTTTGAATTCGTTTGTTAAATGAATATATACAAAGTTTACATTATAATCAAATGTTTTATTACTTAAAAGTTTACATTATATAAAAATTTAAATATATATATGTAAGTTAATGTGATCTTTGGCATTGCATTTCATTGGCCAATGCTTCATAATTAGGAGAATATGATGATATTCCAGTTCTTAAACTGGAATGAACAACTTCGAATGCACATCTACTTTACATTGTATGCGTTTAATACTCATCATGTGTCATTAACGCATGCGTCATATAGCATGCCATGAATTGTAGTGTGATTATTTCAAACTATACGGTTGAACAGCGGCAGGCACACACAAATTGGTCGACGGGCGCCATGGTGCCTGCAGGCATAGGGTTGGGAACCCCTGATGTACATTATCCCCCTCTGTTATTCATTATCTATATCGATCACATTATGAAGGAAAGTGGTATTAGACATGATATCAAAATTGGAGATGTTAATGTCAGCTTTATGCGAATGATGTTATAATTCTAAATAAATCTGCTACAATTCTGCAAGATTCCCTCACTAAATTGAATAACTGTTGTAATAGATATGGTATGAAGGTCAGCAATAAAAAGACAAAGACAATGAAAATAGGCAGAATCGTTGAAAATGTCAACTGCATTGTGAACGGAGAACCTGTGGAACAAGTAAAACATTTCACCTACTTAGGCACAATTTTGAGTGAAGATGGTAAATTAAATATGGAAATAGACAACAGAATCAACAAGCTGGTATGGTAGGATGTCAATTGAATAAATTCATATGGAATAAGAGAGAAATTAGTCGGAACACTAAATTATCTGTATACAAGACAGTGTTCAAACCAGTTTTAACTTATGGATCTGAGAGCTGGGTCAGAAGTAAAACACTTGACCAAAGACTAGAGACCACAGATATGAGAATCCTGAGAAAGATTAGAGGTGTGAACAGATGGTACCAATGGCAACAATTATATTAGGAAAGAACTTGACATTGTCAGCATCCAGGAATGCGTTAGCAGCGCTAATCTCAGGTGGTATGGTCATTTAAACAGAATGTGCATGGAAAGATTAGCAAAACAAGTGTTCTCTGCCAGGTTCCCAGGAAAATGACCCAGAGGAAGACCGAGATATATGTGGATTGATACAGTACAAAGTGCCTTAGACAATAGAAATATAAGCTCTGATAATGTTGGAGTCTTGACAAGTAACAGACTGATCTGGAGGAAAATTGTGGTTGGGAAGTTAGTAATGATGTAAATTTTTCATGTAGTACTATCATATCCTGTACGCCCCTTGAGGGTACATAGCAGGAATTTGATGATGATGATGACGAAGTGGCTTGGAATTCTTGGTCTCTAGAGCAGGGTTCTAGCAACTGTTAGTGGTGATGTTACATTGGGAACATAAATTTTTTGTCATATTTTTCTTATGATATTCACTCCATGAAAGATTAACTTATTACGTATTGGTATATGTGGATAGGCTAATGGTTAAACACCTTTCCCTGGTATATAGATTAGACATGGAGCTTTTTCAAGCCACTTCAGGTTTCTAATAAGCAAGATGTAGTCTTGTACCAATTAACAAAATAATCTATCACTTAAATCATTGTTGCTAGTAGATATATTCCACTGTTCTCACTATTATTTTATCCTCTGTTTATTTTATATTCAATTAATGAAACACTGGTAAAAGATTTTTGCTGTTTTTTAATTTAAAATTAAAATAGTTATCTCCTTTAGTATTCTAAAGTAGTTGGCACTACATTTGGTTATCAGAGCAACGATTCTGACTTCTCTTCATCCCCTGATTGTGGTACATTTAGCAGGCTACCTACATACAGTGAGTGAGTGTGTGTGATACCTTTTGGGGTATGCTCTGGAGATCCAGAGCCTTCCCCGTCTTTAAGGGTTTTGCTAACTGGCTGCCAGATGTCATCTAGCACTGCATCTGATTGTGGTGCTGATTAGGTAGCATAATCCCACTGCCATATTGTGCTTGGAAGGAGGCTGATAGTGGTATGTAGGGGATTGGAACACTGTTGATACGTTATGCTAGAGACTGGTTGCTCGCTTTTTGGGTGACATGTTTGAAAGTCTCTCTTCTCATTATGCACTTTCTTCCCCCCCCCACTCTTTTTCTCTTCACTTCTAAAAACACTAGCATGGTAGTAGACTTAAATAGATATAGTATCATTGCAGTTAAGAAAAAAAAAAAAACTCCCTCAAAAATGAACGTCAAATGTCAGTATGTAGGGAGTTTTTTCTAGCATGTCCAGTTCAACTGAATATGTTGGAAGAGAGGCCAAAGCATTTGCTGTTAGCAACTGCCTAAAGCACATTGTCTTCCAACCAGAACACAATCACAATCTTTACTCGCTCAGTACACTAGATCTCCTCTTAACTAGTTCTCCTTCCAGGTATACTGTTGAAGTGACTTCTCCTTTTGGTAATTCAAATCATAATCTCATTTGAATCTTCATCTCTAGTGGAATGTCTCTCATCATTCACAGTCTCATTATCCTTTAGCACTACATTGCCTAGTGGAAAGATATCCAAGAATTTTGCTCCTCCTTTCCTTGGTCAAACTGCTGTTTCCATTCTCCAAATCCAGGTACTTGTGATCATTTTACAGAAATTATCCGTATTGGAATGAAGGGTTACTCAGTTCTATCCAAGTCATAGTTTTCCCAGAAGTGTGTCTAAATAAAAATAAAAAATATTGAAAATGGTTTATGACAAAGAATTCCAGCTTTATTTGAAGAAGCTAAATGCAAAAAAAAAAAATAAAAAAGAGCTCTTGGATATCTTTCCATTAATTGAAAAATTCCATCAATTGAAATTCTGTATGATCCTTTCACTCCATCACCTCCAATTATACTTGAAAGGTTGAAAGCCTTTCTAGCCAGAGAGCATTGTTAGTTCCTGAATTACAAAAAATAAACAAAGAAATAAATAATTAAAAGAGAATGTATTTTTAAGTGCAAGTTCTGCATTTAATAACTGACATGGTATCGGACATATACTACCAGCCATTGTAGTCTAATTAGTTACTTGATCAGGCTGCCAGTTCATCATTAATGTGGCCATCTTGTTGTTTGAGATATATTGAGTGGCTGTTAACTAAATATATTTAGTCATATGATTTCATTTAGACAAAAGGCATTAAATATTCCAGAAAACATTTAGCTTAATTTATCAAATGCCAGAACTGGATGAATGATTTAAAATTTTTGTTTATTAATTATAGAAATGTATCAGCTACTGAAGAACATGTTACAAAGGCTATGGAATCATTGACAAAACATGGCTTCATTAATTATTATGGTATGCAGAGGTTTGGGACTACTACAGTTCCTACATATGAAATTGGCAGGTAGGTAGTTTTATTTTTTTTTGTTCCCTTACAGTTAAAAAAAGACTGGTGAGACATGGCAAGAGCTACTATCTCTTCATCTAATAAAATGGTGACCACAGTTTTTGATAATTTAAGACTTTATATTCTATTTCTTTTATATATTGCATTTTGGTTTAGGTAAATATTGGATATTGATGCAATCCTGACTAATAATAATAATAATTATTATTATTATTAAGAGAGACCTCCAAGGAGCCAGAGACTCTGGCCACACCCACCCACCCACCCACCCACCCCGGCTATCATGCTTATTCTTGAATTCATTCACACTGTTTGCACTCACAACATCCAGTGGCAATCCATCTCAAAAGTACCTTATGAGAGGAAAATCTAGCCCTCATCCCCTTCTTAGCAGCATTCATTCTCAGCTTCCAAGGATGCCTTCTTGTCCTTTCCTCACTCTCCATAAATTGAAAAATTCCATCAATTGAAATTCTGTAAACCTTTCAGGAGTTTGTAAGTCTCAATCATATCTCCCCTCTTCCTCCTATTTGCTAGTGTCTGCAGTCTAAAAATTCTCAATCTGTCTTCATAATTATTTCACAATCTTGATATCATTTTTAACACTCTCCTTTGTACTCTCTCCAATATATATCTGAATCACAATGGAAACCAGGAGACCATACCTGTGCACAACATCCCAAGTGAGGTCTTATCAAGACCTTGTAAAGAGGCAAAATAACATCCTTATCTTTACATATGAACGTTGGTTTCAGCATTGCAATTATCCTTTGAGTTGTGCAATCTTTGCCACATGGCTCCTGAACTTCAACTTCTTATCTATTAACACTCCAAGATTCCTAGCCTCATCAGTTTATTCTAGCCTAATCCCACCAATATAGTACGACACTAGATATCTAATCACACCGAAGTGAATGACTTTACATTTACTGACATCCGTTTTCCCATACCCACAATTCCAGCCTATTCAAATCATTCTGCAAGTACTGCATATCAGCAGCAACCTTGATTACTGTACCTATCTTTGCATCATAAGCAAATAGCTGTATGTTGCTTGTCAAATCCTTCCCAATATCATTAATGTACAGATTGAATAACAGTAGACCAAGCACTGATCCTTGTGGAACACCACTTGTTACCTTAAATCTTTTTGATATCTGTCAGTCAGCCATCCTCTTATCCATGCTAATATTCTATAACCCAAACCCATTTTCTCCAATTTATGCAACCATCTACCATGCTGTATTCTGTCAAAAGCCCCTTAGCAAAATCCAAAAGTATCATGGTGTATCCAATTCCCCCTTGTGTAGTTCAATGGTAACATTGTTATAGAATGTGAGCAAGTTGCTAAAACATGACCATCCCTTAGTAAACCCATGTTGTTCATTGCAAAGTAGAGATTCACTGTCAAACCATTTCTGAATGGGTTGACAAATCCTTCACTACCACTCTTGAGATACTAATCGGTCGATATTTGGATACGTCCATCTTTGCACCACCCTTGTGCAATGGAATTACCATACATTCCTTCCATTCCTGCAGAATCTTCCCTGTTCGGAGACTCATATTAAACAGCCTGGTCAAAGGAATGGCCAATTCAGCTGAACACTCTTTTAGCACATGTGCTGATATCCCATCAGCTCCTATTGCTGAATTCTTATTCAATTTGTGCAACAGCTCTAATACCTTATCCTCATACACCTGCGTTTCTTCATCTAGTGAAGAGGTAACAGTGAGCTCAATGTTGCATACACTAGGTTGATAGCTTTTAACAAAATGGACACTCATTAACTGAACAACCTCGTCTGCATCTGTAACCCTCACTCCATCTGGATTTAGAAGAGTTATTCTTTCATATTCATTCTTTCTTTTACTTGCAGCATATCGATAGAATTCTTGTGGGTTGTCTTTAGTACACAGGGCTAGTTTCTTTTCATACTCAGACTGCTTTCCATACAACAGTTGTGACTATTCGAGCCTGCTGCTTATAATGTTCATTATGGATGCCATCATCCTTTTCTTACAAATCACTTGCTTAATAAGATTACACATCCATTTGACTCCTACTGTATTTATTCTTTGAACTCTCAGGATACGTTCTGATATCGCATCTAAGTATTGTTTAAATGCTTCCCATGCACTGCCGATATTCTTTCCATCCAGCAACCGATACCATTCTACTGAACTCAGTATACTCCTCAGTTGGTCATAATTTCCTGCTTTGTAGTTTAGCATGTAACCATTTCTGAATGGACCATTCATAAAATAATCACTTCCCAAGTGAATAATGCATGATCACTGTCACCAACCAGAGTTGGTGACATAATTACATCTTTCATTGAAACACCCTCTGACACTATAATCAAATCTAATGCTCTTTGACCTCAAGTTCCTTCTGTCACAATCCTTGAGGAAGTTGTCCTGCAACAGTTCAATAAATTCAGTTTTATTCTTCTCATAAGATTTTACTGCTACCCAATCGATATTTGGATAATTAAAGTCTCCCATTATGATTACCCTTTTCACGCTCATCTTTTCTATTTGGTGATGCATTTCTTCATCACTAGCAACCAATTCACTTGGTCTGTAACAACACCCCACTATGTAATTGATCTTGTTAGATTCCACCTCACACCAGATGGCTTTAAACTCACTGGCATATGAAATATTGTTAGTAGTAGTGATGACTGAGTAGTAGTATCTGACTAAAATTGTATTATGCTCTGTCCCACTTTAAGATTGCAGTCTGCTCACCACAGGGAAGATGTATATGACTTATGATAACATCTCCACAACTGATGATTATTTATCATCCTTCTAAATTATAACTTAACTACCTTCTATTATCTGTTTCTGACACACATGTGCTTACAGTTAGTAAAGTTATTTTTCACATTCATTCTTTTACTTGCAGCATAATTTTTTTTTGGGGGGGGGTTGCCTTTAGCCTACACAGCCAGTTTTTCATCCCCTGACTTTGTTTTCCATACAATACTAGTAACTATTCTGTTCTGCACTTTATACATTTGATAACTGCTCTCTCTTTGTTTAATAAGATTACACATTCATTTCACTCCCATCCTGTTTTTCTCTGCAAACTCTAGTGAAATATTCAGATAGTACATCATTTTAAGCATCTTTTAAAAAATTTTCATGCACTTTTGACATCCTTCCCAATCAGTAACTCATACTATGGGACTGAACATAATAGTCTCACAAGTTTGTCATAATTTGCTACTTTGCAGTTTAGAATGTAACTGTTCCTAATTGGAACATCCATATACTTTGCTATTTTCCCATGACAGTGTGGCATGATCACTATCACCAGTTGCTAGCAAAACAGTCCCATCCTTAACTGAGACCAGTTCTAACACTGTAATCAAATTTAATGCTCCTTGAGTTCCTTCTTTCACATGTTGCTTGAGAAAGTTGCAATAGCTCAGTAAATTATTCTTCATTATAAGTTTATCTGCTACCCAGTTGCCCATAATGATTATTTGTTTTGTACCCATCAATGTAATTTGGTAAAATATTTCATCACTCCTACAAACTGAACAACTAGGTCTATAGCACTCTCCACCTTAGTATATTTCATTTTGGTAGTCTCCACTAGCCTCAAACTCACTGCTACATGAATCATTATTACTATTATTGTTTTCATGAATTTCTAGCCTAACTGGATTCATATAATCTGATATTAGCAATACTCCCTCTCCTTTCTCTTCTGTCCTTCCTGAAAATACTAAATCCTTTACACTTTCAAGTACATCTGACTCCGAGAGTCAGGTTTCGCTAATACCAACAATCTTAGGCTCCAACATATTCAGCAAAGCAATAAACTCAACGCCTTTTTTCCTGAAGTGCCTGGAATTTGTGTATAAACATAACATAAATTGTTATTTCCTGTCTTTTTAATATGCTTACATCTGCAATATGCTGGTCTCCCCCCCCCCCCACTCAAAATATCCTAACCAATGCATACAGGTCCACCCCTTCACCAGATTCATAACTGTGATTATACTAACTGAATTTTTCTATCTGAAATTGAAAATATAAGGCTCAGATCAATGATTTTTTTTTTTTTTTAAATGTTGAAACCCATATATGAGAGGTTGGTTGATCAACCTTTAGTACATTAATACTGTGTATAGATAATGGGTTGGGAAAGAAGGTACTTGTTCACATTTGATTTAAATGACTGTATATTGTATTCCAGTTGCAGGGATGAAGGAGGAAGAAAAGAAAATTGTTCTTTGGGTTTCAAAGTGCACTGTGAAGGGATGTTGGGCAGCAGCTGCACATGTTCCAATGAGCTTAGTACTAAGTGGGAGAATTATTAATGCTATTCCAGATGAACATTTTCCATGGAAATATTTGTAGGATACACATAGTGCAGAGACCAATTGTCTGTGCAAAAGTGGGGGGGGGGGGGGAATTGGTAAGAGATGGGTTGTCATTAATACATCTGATTGCTCTCCTCTATATTGAATCAAGCAAATGAGGAAGCTTTTTGTAAAGTAACATTATGAGCGAAAGAGAAATCCTAGTTTTTTAGAAGCTGAGGATGCAATAGTTGTGATGTGTTTATGCTAGAAGAGGCTTGATGTCAGGGTAATTCCAAGAAGAGAAAACTCAAATTGTTTGGAAATTTGAGTGTTGTCAAAAATAATACTGGGAGAAAATGTTTCTTTTTTTTTTTTGTGAGAAATAAGACAGAACTGGGTTTTATAGCATTGAAATTATGAGGTTATCTAAACCCAATTGGAGGATGGTTTGGAAATCAGAATTGAGGGCAGTTGTGGTTGATGTTCTGTAGGTTGAGGTGAGTTGTGTAGAGTTAAGTTTATCAAATGAAAGGGAGAAGTGCAGTGTGCAATCATCTGCAAAACTATGTATTGGGTTGGATGTCAACCGAAGTAGGTCATTGATATATAGATGGAAGAGGGTTGGTGAGAGAACAGAACCTTGTGGAACCCTGGCATTAGTTGAATGGTGAGAAGATAAGGAACCATCCACCACAACACATAGTGTGCATCCAGACAGATAGCTGGCAATCCAACTACAGAAGTTTTGAGACAGACCAAACGATGGCAGCTTGCTTAGTAAGCCCTTGTACCAGACCTGGTCAAATGCCTTGGAGATATCAAGTGCAACTGCTTGAGATTCACCAAACTTCTCCATGGCATTTGTCCAAAAATGGGTGACATATGTGAATAGATCTCCTGTTGATCGGTAGCAATGGAATCCATACTAGTGGTCTTTTATTAGGTGGGTGCCTTCAAGGTAGTGTAGAAGTTGGGAATTGATGATTTTTTCCATTACTTTAGACAGGACTGAGGTAAGCAAGATATGGCAGTAGTTAGTAGTTGGATGGCAGTGACTTGTTGCCTATTTTGATACATTTATATCATTTTGCATACTTTAGCTTCTCTTCCTGAATTGATGCCCTTTACACTCACTGTAATTAACATCATTACATTGAGCATAATGATGCTCACTGTTCCTCCATGATGTTCTAGTTTCCCTGAGTTTCTGAATTAGGTTTCACCCCAACAGATAATTTTAGCAGGCTCCAAACACTAAATTCATTCAAGTGCAAAGCATTATTCTCTCTCTCTTATACAAGGCTTTACTCATCAAACTCACTCTACACAAAAAATAAAATGATGATAATAATATTCTTATTCTCATTCGCTGTTTGTGTGGATGCTTTTCTTTATGCATTGTGAAACTACTACCTTAGTTATTGGAGGCCTGAAGTTGCTTAAAAATTTGTAACATATTTGGTTTCTGGAGCATGATTTCCAGAAATTCTTATCCCCTTGGGAGGGTAACTTTCAGGAAATGATTGTGGAGTAGGATTAGATAATTGACTTTTGAAATCCTCATGCTTTTCTTTAAACTATAATACATGATTTGGTTGGGGAAAACTTTGGAGATATTCACTCCTCTAGGGTATAAATAAATTCTAGATTACATCTTGAATATTATGAATTAAGTATGAAGTCATTCCAGTAGAACAAAATTCACATAAGAAATGACATGATATAAATTGAATTTGCTGCTTGTCATTTGTGCAGCCAGATCTGGCTGATATGGTAGGGTGGAGGAGAGGTCCTGATAAAGAAAGTGGACATTATATCATCATCATCATCATCAAATTCCTGACATATACCCTCACGGGGCGTACAGGATATTATAGTACTAAATGAAAAATTTACATCATTACTAACTTCCTATCTACAATTTTCCTCCAAATCAGTCTGTTATTTGTCAAGACTCCAATATTATCATTATCAGACCTTATATTTCTATCGTCTAAGGCACATTGCACCGTATCAATCCACCTATATCTGTCTTCCTCTGGGTCGTTTTCCTGCCAACCTCGCAGAGAACACTTGTTTTGGTAATCTTTCCTCGCCCATTCTGTTTAAGTGACCATACCACCTGAGATTAGCTCTGCTAACGCATTCCTGGATGCTGACAATGTCAAGTTCTTTCCTAATATCCTCGTTTTTAATATGATATTGCCATTGATGCCATCTGTTCATGCATCTAATCTTTCTCAGGACTCTCATATCTGCGGTCTCTAGTCTTTGGTCAAGTGTTTTACTTCTGACCCAGCTCTCAGATCCATAAGTTAAAACTGGTTTGAACACTGTCTTGTATACAGCTAATTTAGTGTTCTGACTAATTTCTCTCTTATTCCATATGAATTTATTCAATTGACTTCCAACCATACCAGCTTTGTTGATTCTGTTGTCTATTTCCATATTTAATTTACCATCTTCAGTAAAAATTGTGCCTAAGTAGCTGAAATGTTTTATTTGTTCCATAGGTTCCCCGTTCACAACACAGTTGATATTTTCAACAATTCTACCAATTTTCATTGTCTTTGTCTTTTTAATGCTGATCTTCATACCATATCTATTATAACAGTTATTCAATTTAGTCAGGGAATCTTGCAAACTTGTAGCGAATTTATTTAGAAGTATAACATCATCTGTATAAAACAAAGAGCTGACATTAACATCTCCAATTTTGATATCATGTTTAATACCACTTTCCTTCATAATGTGATCCATATAGATAATGAATAACAGAGGGGATAATGTACATCCTTGTCTCACAGCAGATTTAACATTAAACCATCTTCCTGTACTTCCTTCAATTCTAACTGCTGACTTACAACTCAAATACAGACTAAGTATTGCTTGATATAATGCCCCATTGACACCATATAACTGTAGCTTATTGAATAGCTTCTCTCTTGGCACCTTGTCATATGCCTTTTCCAGATTGACAAAACTTAAATACAGATCTTTGTTATATTCCCATGCTTTCTCAACTATTTGTCATAAAGTGGAGATCTGATCCTGACAGCCTCTATTTGGCCTGAA
The DNA here is from genome assembly GCF_054136105.1 of Typopeltis vanoorti. NCBI lineage: Eukaryota > Metazoa > Arthropoda > Arachnida > Uropygi > Thelyphonidae > Typopeltis > Typopeltis vanoorti. The sequence continues at coordinate 53,399,263 of NC_143551.1, forward strand.
TCCAGCTTGTTCTTCACCAAGCTTTTCTTCCACAATTCTTCTCAACTGTTTTTCAAGTATACTTGCATAGATCTTGCCAGGGACACTCAGTAGGGAAATACCTCTGTAATTCTCACATTCAGTTTTATTTCCCTTTTTATATATGGGTACAATTAGAGCTCTATTCCAATCATCGGGAATTCGTCCCTCTGTCCAGCAGTGCAGCCACTGTAAGACTTTTATACCACCATACTTCAGCATTTCTGGCCTTTCCACATTTCAAGCCTTTGATGGCAATTAACCTGTTATATAATGTTCACATTTTTTTTTTTTAACCAATATAGAAAATGTGAACATTATATGTCAAGTTAATTTTTTATTTCTTGGTGATATATTAATATTCTTGAATTGATTAGTAATAGGTTTAAACTAGCAATAATGGTTAAAGAAAAAAAGTCAGCCATGTTAAGAAAACACAGTATCATTTTACTTGAGATCATTAGTAATGTAGGAAATTAGCTTTGGTGTATGTATTAGTTTCTTCGGTGGTTATCTGACTTGCTGTTACTTGTTGAATAGGAAGGAATCAGATTTGGTTGAACTAAGTAAGCTGAGAAAGGGCATGCAAAATCACAAATTCACTGTTTGTGTCAATGTTTTTCTTTATGCTTTGTGAAACTACTACCTTAGTTATTGGAAGCCTGAAGTGGCTTAAAAATTTGTACCATATTTGGTTTCTGAAGCATGATTTCCAGATAATCTAATCCTAGCCAACCTGTGGTACTGACTTTCACAGTACCTGTGGTTCTGTGAATGTTTACAACTAGTGTATGGATTTCACATTAAAAAAACAGACAGACAAACCAGAGTTGTTTGTTTGTTTTTTTATCCCCCCCCCCTCTAATTTTGAAATTAGGGAAGAAACAACAATCAGCAGATATGTACCATATTAAAAGAACAAATCAGATTAACAGCTCATGGTATTGAATCAGAAATTTGGCTGCCATACCTCTCTACTCAGGCTATAAACACAATTGCTTTTATAGGTAGCAGTAACATTCAGCTATTATCATACATTATCAGATGCTGTCCATTGTTACATATATTGTAATAAAGCACCCTGAAGCTGACTGTATATTTGACATCCCTGTAAGATTATGATTTTTTGGATTAAATTTTCCTTGATGATATGGCTAAAAAGGGTATTGTGGCACAGTATTTAGACATTTAATTTAAAAAAATTATCTAGTTTGAAAATTGCTTTCATTTTTACATTTCATTTAGGGCTCTTCTCAAGAGTAATTGGAAAGAAGCTATAGATCTTATTCTAAAGCCAAGACCTGGGGGTGCGTACCAGTCTCTTTTTTAAATGTTTGTCTTTCTTCTTACAAACGAGTAAGTAAAACCTAATTTTGTGATTGTTATTCCAGATGGATTGTGTGTAAACCGACCAATAAAATCAGTTAAATTAATTTTAGTCATTTCTTTTGTTCATAATGAAATTTGTCCTGCAACTTTAGTATTGTGTCCACAAATTTTCCAGTGTGATATACTAACTGAATTTTTCTCTCTGAAATTGAAAATATGAGGCTCAGATCAATGCTGCAATTATGAAACTATGAAATACTGTTATTATTAGTAGTTCCATTGCAATATTGTTTCTATTATTAAGTAGCAGGTTTAGCCCTCTTGATCTTTTTTTGCACTACATATTGTCCTGAAAACTTTTAGATGTAATATGTAATTATGGTAACCAGTTTTTGAATAGAAATTTATATCGGATGGGAAAAAGCACAGTTAGTTTTATTGCATACTTATTGGAGGATTACAGGCTTAATATTTGTAATGAATTTCTGTTTAATCAGGCATCTGTTACATTGTATAAATTAAATTGATTTGCAGAAAAAAAACTGGACAAACACTACAGGGGCATCATTTCCCATTAAATATTTCATCATCATCATCAATTTTCTGATATGTATCCTCAAGGGACGTACAGGGTAGCACAACAGTACTACATGATGAAGCTTACATTATTACTAATCTCCTATCAGCAGTCTTCCTCCAATTCACTCTTATTTTTCAGCACTCCAGTATTGTCATATGTAATATTTTAGTCTTCTAGGGCATTTCTAACTGAATTAGTCCTCCAAGATCTTGGTCTACCTCTGCATCTTTTTCCTGCCATTTTGACACCAAACACTTGTTTTACTAACCTTTCATCTCCCATTCTATTTAAGTGACCATATCATCTTTGGCTAGCTCTGGTTACACATTCCTGAATGCTAACAATGTAAAGTTTCTTCCTAATTACCTTGATTACTTTGATGGACCTGTTGTTTCATTCTGAGTGTCTCCACGAAAGCAGGTCACAAAATTTCCAGCAATGGTGATCTTGAGCCATTTTTATCCATTTGTTTCTTATCACTCTGGTTAGGGTCTTCTCATCTAACTAGATGGGAAGACCCCCAAATGGAGGTCTACTGGGTTTTCTCTTGGTTGATCTTGGATACCAGTTTGTGACACAGTAGGTCCACCTGTTGTCATTGAGTCTTGCAACATGACCTGCCCACTGTGCCTTGTCATATATGGTTTTCGCTACTTCTTTTACTCTGGTTAATTTTCTGATAGTTGTACTTGTGATGTGGTCTTTTTCCTTATCCCTAAAATTCTTCTTTTCATGGCATGCTGGGTGATTTGTAGACTAAGTTCTTTTTTTTGTGTGGTGCTCCAAATTTTGGAGACATAGGTTAAAGATGGAAGGACACAGCTGTTGAACATGTTAGCTCTTATTTTGATGTCTAGCTTTGTATCTGTATCTTATGGATTTTTATGGTTAAAGGAGGTCCATGCAGCTCTTTTTCTTTTTGATATTTCTTCAGAAATATTGTTGTTCATGTTTATTGTTTGATCAAGGTATGTGTAGGATTCTACACTCCCTGTGGTGATATTATTTAGTTGGATGGTGTGAGTTTGGCAGTATTTGTTTCTCATCCATTTGGTTTTGTAAGGTGAATTTTTAGTCCTATTTTATTACAGGTATGACAGAAAGCAAAGAGGGATCTGATATTCTTTGCATTGTTCATTAAGTTGGGAGACTACTATCTTCCTAATATCTTCATTAAAATATTATTCTGCCATTGATGCTATCTGTTTGCTTTCCTAATTTTTCTCAGAACTCTGGTCCCTAATCTTTGATCAAGTGCTTTATTTCTAACCCAACTCTCAGATAAAAACTGGTTGGAATCTGTCTTGCATACTGCTAGTTTAGTATTTTGGCTAATTTCTCTCTTATTCAATATAATTTTATTTAGTTGGTTTTCCATCATACCAGTTTATCTTGTTTCACTGTCTATTTCCATATTTAATTTGCCATACTATTGTTTTCTTTGCTAAAAATTGTGCCTAAACAGCCAAAATATTTTACCTGTTCCATAGGTTCTCCATTAAGAATACAGCTGAAGTTTTTTATATTCCTGCTTTTCTTAATTTAATTTGGCTTGACTAGGCCCTCTGAATTATAGGAAAATTTTTATACTTCCAGATATGACAATTTCTGGTGAAATATCATATACTACAGCTGCTTTTCCATATTTCAGGCATTTGTTTCCTGTTCCTATTCCTTGCTAATATTTTTACTATAATTCTGTCACTGCTTGCATTATTTAACAGTCTTTTGAAGTAATTATTTCAGACATCCAGAATACCTTTATCTTCAGTTTTCATGTCAACTTTATTATCTTTGATTCCTTTTACAATACTTTTTCCTCCATTTCAAAGCTTTTCAATAACTTCTAGAACATTAGCCTTCCTAATATTTATTTTCTATATTGTTACCAAAGTCTTCCCATGACTTTTTCTGTATTCTTTTAAGGCATTTGCAGACTTATTTGTAGGAAGTTGCATTATGCTTTCTTCTTTTCCAAAGACTGCCTCTTTAACTTTTTGTGTCCACCATGATGTTCTTATATTTCTATCTTTGCAGATGACTTCACCACATGCCTCCCTAGATGAATCAGTCAATGTTTTCTTGAAAGTTTTCCACTGAGACTCCAAGGTTTGGTTAGTTCTCATTTTCGAACTGTTTCATTTTGTCTTGAATAGTGTTTGTGTAGTTGACTCTATAGTTCCTGTAAAAGCTGCTCAACTTTAATTGTGTTTAAATCTTTCTTACATATTGTTCTATTCAATATGATATTAATTTTTATCCTACTTAAAACTAAGTGATTAGAAATTATGAAATTAAAAGTGATAATTTCATATCCACTTTATACCTTTGTATTCTGGACCAGCATGAAGATATTTCTATCAACAATGATATAGTCAGTGAGGCTTTTCTCATTTCTTATTTGTTCTATCTACATGAACTTGTTCATATCTTTATTATTATTATTATTATTATCTGAGACCTCCAGTGAGTCAAGGACTCATCGAGGGAGGCTGTAAATTACCCCAACCTAGCTATCATACCTATCCTTGAATTCATTTACACTAGATGCACTCACTACCTGTAAGGGCAAATATTCCACTCACTCACTGCTCTCTGGGAGAAAAACCTAGCTCTTACCCCTTTCTTGACTGCAAATAAATTTAACTTCCATGGATGACCCCGTGTTCTCTCCCCACCTTCCATATAACGAAAAATTTCATCAGTTGAAATGCTATAACACCCATTCAAAAGTTTATAGACCTCTATCATATCACCCCTCTTTCTCCTGTTAACCAGAGTCTGTAGTCCACATACTCGCAATCTGTCCTCATAATCATCATCATCATCATCATCATCAAATTCCTGCCATGTACCCTCAAGGGGTGTACAGGATATGATAGTACTACATGAAAAAATTACATCATTACTAACTTCCTATCTACAATTTTCCTCCAAATCAGTCTGTTACTTGTCAAGACTCCAACATTATCAGATCTTATATTTCTATCGTCTAAGGCACTTTGTACCGTATCAATCCACCTATATCTTGGTCTTCCTCTGGGTCGTTTTCCTACCAACCTGGCAGAGAACACTTGTTTTGCTAATCTTTCCTCTCCCATTCTATTTAAGTGACCATACCATCTGAGATTAGCTCTGCTAACGCATTCCTGGATGCTGACAATGTCAAGTTCTTTCCTAACATCCTCATTTTTAATATGATATTGCCATTGATGCCATCTGTTCACGCCTCTAATCTTTCTCAGGACTCTCATATCTGCGGTCTCTAGTCTTTGGTCAAGTGTTTTACTTCTGACCCAGCTCTCAGATCCATAAGTTAAAATTGGTTTGAACACAGTCTTGTATACAGCTAATTTAGTGTTCCGACTAATTTCTTTCTTATTCCATATGAATTTATTCAATTGATTTCCCACGATACCAGCTTTGCTGATTCTGTTGTCTATTTCTATATTTAGTTTACCATCTTCAGTAAAAATTGTGCCTAAGTAGCTGAAATGTTTTACTTGTTCCACAGGTTCTCCATTCACAACACAGTTGACATTTTCAATGATTCTGCCTATTTTCATTGTCTTTGTCTTTTTATTGCTGACCTTCATACCATATCTATTACAACAGCTATTCAATTTAGTCAGAGAATCTTGCAGACTTGTAGCAGATTTATTTAGAAGTATAACATCATCCGCATAAAGCAAAGAGCTGACATTAACATCTCCAATTTTGATATCAGGTTTAATACCACATTCCTTCATAATGTGATCCATATAGATAATGAATAACAGAGGGGATAATGTACATCCTTGTCTCACACCAGATTTAACATTAAACCATCTTCCTGTACTTCCTTCAATTCTAACTGCTGACTCACAACTCAAATAAAGACTAAGTATTGCTTGATATAATGCCCCATTGACACCATATAACTGCAGCGTATTGAATAGCTTCTCTCTTGGCACCTTGTCATATGCCTTTTCCAGATCGACAAAACTTAAATACAGATCTTTGTTATATTCCCATGCTTTCTCGACTATTTGTCGTAAAGTGAAGATCTGATCCTGACAGCCTCTATTTGGCCTGAATCCAGCTTGTTCTTCACCAAGCTTTTCTTCCACAATTCTTCTCAACCGTTTCTCAAGTATACTTGCATAGATCTTGCCAGGAACACTCAGTAGGGAAATACCTCTGTAATTCTCACATTCAGTTTTATTTCCCTTTTTATATATGGGTACTATGAGAGCTCTACTCCAATCATCGGGAATTCGTCCCTCTGTCCAGGCTTTCTGAACTATGCAGTGCAGCCACTGTAAGACTCTTATACCACCATACTTCAGCATTTCTGGTCGAATATCATCTACTCCTGCTGCCTTTCCACATTTCAAGCCTTTGATGGCTTTTTCTACTTCAAGTATGGATATGTATTCCTGACTGCATGACTGGTCAGTGTTTTTTATCACTGTGCTGTCATCACTGCTTGTTTCATTTAGCAGTTTTTCAAAGTAATTACTCCATACTTCAAGGATATCTTTTTCTCCTGTTTTCATTTCACCTTTATCATCTCTAATTCCTTTTACAGCACTCTTTCCTCCATTCCTTAGCTTCTTCAACAACCTCCAGAATATTTTGCCACCTTCTTGATATTTATTTTCTATATTCTTGCCAAAGTCCTCCCATGACTTTTGTTTAGCTAGTTTTACACACTGTTTAGCTTTCTTACATTTGTCTCTGTATTCTGTAAGAGTAAAAGCTGACTTATTTGCCAGGAACTTTTGATATGCTTTCTTCTTTTCCTTCACTGCCTCTTTAACTTCCTGTGTCCACCAGGGAGTTCTGATTTTTTTATCTTTGCACACAACCTCACCACATGCCTCTCTGGCAGAATCAATCAATGTTTCCTTCAGAGTTTGCCACTGAATCTCCAAGGTTTGATTCCTGTTCTCAAACTCTTTCATTTTTTCTTCAATAATATTTCTGTATTTTAGTCTACAGTTTACATCTGAGAGCTGCTCAACTTTTATTCGCTTTAAAACTTTCTTACATGTTATTCTTTTCAATATGAAATTCAATTTTATCCTGCTCAAGACTAAATAGTGATCACTTCCAATTTCAAATCCTCTGTACACTCTGGTGTCCTGCACCAGGGAGAAAACATCACTATCAACAATAACATAGTCAATGAGACTTTTCTTATTCCTAGCCTCTTCTCTCCATGTGAATTTGTGCACATTTTTATGTTGGAACATGGTGTTAGTAATAACCAGTCCATGTCCTGAGCAGAAATCCAACAGATATTTGCCATTATTATTAGCTTTGCTCTTTTCTCCAAATTTTCCCAAAATATTTTTGTATGTCTCACAATCATTTCCTACTCTACTATTTAGATCCCCAACAAGGACCAACTTTTCCTTTTTCATTGTGTCAGTTGCTTTTTCTAAAGCCTCAAAAAATTCCTCCACTTCTACCTTAGTAGAACCTTCTGTGGGACCATAGGCACAAATAAGTCTCATTGTCCAGTTCCCCATTCTCATATTTGCCCACATTACTCTACTTGAGACTGACTGCCATTCAAGAAGATTAGCCTCGTATTTTGTGTTGAATACTATGGCTACTCCTTCTTTTCCTTGATTGTTATTGCCTGAATATAACATTTTGTATTTATTGCTCAGAAAGATCTCACCAGTTTTGGTCTTTTTTGTTTCAGTCACCCCTATTATGTCGATCTGGTACTTATCTAATTCCTCAGCTAGCTCCATTTCTTTGCCATTCAGGCTTCTTACGTTGATAGTACCGATCTTTAACTCTGGTGATGTTGAGTTGGGGTTTGTTTTCAGATTTGTTCCAGTAGCTGACTTTTCGCTGTTCGCCCTGGTTCCCTGGCGAAAACAACGGGGGCCTTGTTTAACCGGGCGACGCCCCAGCCGGCATGAAATTTTGTCACGTTGTACCATCATTTTTTTTTTTTTTTATTTTGGTTTAACCAATAAGAATACAATTTGGTCGGCTAAATCCCAAATTGCCAGCCCATCCTCGTTCGTTCAGTATCAAAGTAGATACCCAACAGGGTGCACCACGAGAAGGTGAGGATTGGACATTAGGTCAGAAGCCCTGGTCGGTTCTCCGCATTCCTTTAAAGGCTATGTGGAGGTCTCCTCTCAGTTATACAGCTTTGACCCTTAAGCACCCCGTCCTCATAATCTAAATCCCATAATCTGGATATAATCTTTGTTACCCTTCTTTGCACCCTTTCCACAGCTTCTTTATCCCTTTGGAACCTAGGAGACCAAATCTGCGCACAGTAATCCAAGTGTGGTCTTATCAAAGCCTTATAAAGAGGCAAAATTACATCCTTATCCTTATATGTCAAGGTTCGCTTCAACACAGCAATTATCCTCTGAGTTGTATTTGCAACTTTTGCTATGTGACCTTTGAACTTTAAATTCTTATCCACCAATACATCAAGATCCCTTGCCTCTTCAGTTTCTTGTAGCATAACCCCACTAATATAATATGACGCTGGAACTTTAATCATGCCAAAGTGCATAACTTTACTCTTACTAACATTAAACTGACAGCCATTTTTGTATGCCCAGATTTCCAGTCTATTCAAATCATTTTGTAATTGCTGAATATCAGTAGCATCCCTGATTGCCCTGCCTATCTTTGCATCATCAGCAAACAATTGCAAATCTGATGGTAGACCCTGCTTGATGTCATTAATGTATAGATTGAACAATAATGGCCCAAGGACTGAACCCAGATTTAAGGTAACCAGTGGTGTTTAAGGTAAACCAGTGGTGAAACCACTGGTCTACCTTAAATCTGGCAGATTCACACCCAATGTATACCACTTTTTGATATCTTTCTGTCAATCATCCCCTGATCCAAGTCAGTAGATTATGTTCCAATCCCATATTCTCCAGTTTTCACAACAACCTATCGTGTGGTATCCTATCAAATGCCTTAGAAAAATCCAACATTATCATAGTGTATCCGTTCCCTTTATCCAACTCGGCCATAACATTGTTATAAAATATGAGCAAATTGCTAAAACATGACCTTCCTTTAGTAAACCCATGCTGTTCCCTGCAGAGTATAGAATGCTTGTCTACCCATTTCTGTATGCGAGTTCTTACCAACTTATCTAAAATCTTCACTATCACACCAGAGATACTAATAGGTTGGTAGTTAGACACATCAGTTTTTGCACCACCCTTGTGCAATGGAACTATCATTCCTTCCATTCCTGTGGTATCATTCCTGAGCTGAGACTCAAGTTATACAAATGTGTGAAAGGTCTAGCCAATTCAGCTGAACATTCCTTTAACAAACGGGCAGATATTCCATCTGTCCCTATTGACAAATTCTTATCCAGGTTATGCAAGAGCTCTTCAACCTCATTTTCATGAACCTCTAACTCTTTATCCAGTAGCACCATGCTACATACACCAGGTTGATATATCTTAGCAAAGTAAGCACTCATTAACTGAACAATCTCCATAGCTTTTAACACTCGTGTACCCTGCATTCAATAAAATTATTTTTCCACATTCATTCTTTCTTTTGCTTGTGACATAACGATAAAATTCTTTTGGATTGCCTTTAGCTTGCATGGCCAATTTCTTTTCATACTCCATTTTAGCTTTTCTCACAATACTCATTACTTTTCTGGCCTGAGCTTTATATATTTCATAACTCCTCTCACTCTTATTCTCACGATATTCTTTCCACATCATCTTCTTCTTGTGGATCTCTAGCTTAATAAGACTGCACATCCATTTCACTCCCAACCTATTTATTCTTTGAACACTAGGGATACGTTCAGATACCGCTTCATTCAAGCACTTTTTCAAAGATTCCCATGCATTGCTGACATTTTTTCCATTCAGTAACTGATACCATGGGACCAAAGATAGTATTCGTCTAAGTTGATCATAATTTCCAGCTTTGTAATTCAGCATGTAGCCTGATTTAAAAGATGAGCATGATCACTGTCACCAACTGGTGGTAAAAAAGCCATATTCTTGACAGAGATTCCTTCTGATGCTATGAGCAAATCCAACACTCTTTGACCTCGAGTTCCTTCTTTCACATGCTGCTTGAGAAAGTTATCTCGCAACAATTCAATAAATTCCTGTTCTTTCTGATCACGAGATTTCTCTTCTATCCAATAAATGTTTGGAAAATTAGAGTCACCTATGATGATCATTCGCTTGGTACCCATAAGGCTAAATTGGTGATGCATTTCTTCGTCCCCTACAACTGAGCTGTTAGGTCTGTAGCAACACCCCACCATATATTTCATTCTGTTAACCTCCACTTCACACCAAATAGACTCAAACTCATTGCTACATGGGACATTGTTACCATCATTGTTTTCTTGTATTTCTACCCTAACTGGACTTAAGTCATCTGATATCATTAGTAGCACTCCCCCTCCTCTCCTATCATTCCTAAAAATAGTATATCCGTTACACTCGATCCCACTTACCATATCTGATAGCCAGGTTTCACTAATGCCAACAATCTTAGGCCACATCATGTTCAATAAAGCAACAAACCCAACCCCCTTGTTTCTAATGCTCCTGGCATTTGTGTATAGACATAATAAATTACGACCTAGCCTATTCTTATAATTAGATATGCAATGTATTTGGTCTTGTTCTAGAATTTTCTCTTCTCCCTCCTCAGACATACTTAAAAGGTCCGAACCCAAAGCACATTTTTCCACTCCTTTGCCACATACATAACCATGTTCAAAGGCATTTATATCTTTATCACGTTTGTATACCATAGCGGAACTTTCACACACATTTTCCCCATTCCTCCCTTGATGATCTAGTTTCCCTGACTCTCTGCATTAAGTCTCATGCCAAGAAGTAATTTTTCCAGGCTTCTGATGCCAAATGAATTCAAGTGCAGGCCATCATTCTTATACAAATATTTTCTGCCATCAAAACACATCCCACACGTCTAAAAACTCACATCCATATATTCTACATAGCCTGCACTTGAAATAATTTGCTATCATCACCCTCCTTCATAACTCAGTACTATCATATCTAGGTAGTAATCCTACAATTTTTACTCTTTCACATTTCTTTCTCGTTTCTTCCAACAGACTTTTCATATCTTTTCTCATACTTGTTTGTCACCACTTAAATTATTTGTACCTACCAGCACTACCATTTCTTTTACATTTCTTTTTTGGTTTTCAATTACGTTTGTCATATTTTTAATTTTCGCTCCCGGGAAGCTAGAAGTGGTGACTCCCTCCGCAAGTGCAAATTTTAAAATTGAGTTACCATACCATATTACCTCTTTTTTCTTAGATATTAACTGACTTACCGTGTTGTTATTAATATTTTGATTACCAAGTTCAGTATTTTCCTGCCTGTTGTTCTTATCCTGTCGAAGTTTAAACAAACGTTTTTCCACCTTTTCCAATTCCCTGGTCAGTTTCCTAATAATTTCTTTTAACCGAGCTATTTCTAATGTGAGCATATGTTGGAATATCTGTTGGAATATGAGATTAGTAATGATAAGTCTGTACCTGAGCAGAAATCCAGCAGGTTCTTACAATTATTATTGTCCTTGCTCTTTTCTCCAAATTTTCCCAAAACATTTATGCATACCCGGTGGGACTGATTTCCTACTCTGCTATTTATATCTCCAACAAGGACCACCTTTTCTATTTTCTTTGACTGGTCTGATGATATGAAAAATTCTTCCTTAACCTTCTGTGTGACCATAAGTTTTATTGTCTATTTCTCCATTTTGAAGTTTACCCACATAACTCTGCTTAAAAAAAAAAAACTGCCTTCCTCTTAAGAAGTTTATGTTTGGTGTTGAATGCTATTGCTACTCCTTCCTTACCTTGATCATTTTTGCCAAATATAACATCCTGTACTTATTATTTAGTAGCATATCACCTGTTTTGTCTTCTTTATCTCAGTAACACCAATTAAGTCCATGTGGTTCTGCAAGTTCAATTTCCTTCCCATTGATTTCCATTAGCTTAGTCCCTAATTGCCAGCCCATCCTTATTCCTTCAGTACCCATTGGATACCTACTAATGGGATGCACCATGTAAAGGAGAGGATTGGGCATTAGGGCAGAAGTTCCTGTTGGTTCTTCACATTCCTTAAAGGTGCTGCGGATGTCTCTTCCCAGTTATATGGCTTTGGCTCTTAAGCTCCCCCCCCCACATTTTATTTTCAAAAATAACTGTTTACAAAAAAATCATTCTAAAACTTTGGTATAGCAGTCTTTGTGGAGAATGAAAATTTGACATTGTAATGATATCAGTAACAATCATGGTGTTTTGTTTTGTTTTCTGTGAATATATTCTTGTAGGTCTTTTATCTGATGTAATTTTAATTTAAAGTTTAAAATGTATGAATTAAATTAATAAATATACTATGAATACTATGAATATGTTGTAATGTCATGCTTTACAACAGTAATGGAAATAACATAGAATACTGTGTAATTTATTATTCAATATGCACTATTATAAATGAACATCTTATTACTGAAAATTGCACAATGATACTGTATTTTTTTCCCCTTCCTTCACTTTCCCCTTCTACAGCTGAAATGAGAATATGAATGATTTAACACCATGCATAAAGGATATTTTATGGATAAGTAGGAGAGGTAACTTTACATTAAAACAATCCCCAATTTTTTTTTAACTGTCTTTTTCTCAGATTTACAAGAAATATGGCAACTGTAATATTCTAAACAATACCCTCAATATTTTTCTGGTCATGATAGCCTCATTAGAAAATGAAATACTCTGTCTCTCTCTCCCCCCCCCCCTCGCTTTCTCACACATGCATCACAGAAAGCTCTATAAACAATACATATATGCTACATTGAATGGCTACATGTTGCTTCTGGATTTTGCAAAGGTGTTTGCAAAATCCAGTTCCAGATACTACAGTTCCATGTAATATCGTATCCTAAGGTATTTGATAGAATACTACATGGAACTATGGTATCCTATCAAACACCTTTGCAAAATCCAGCAGCACAAATGAAACTGTAATGGATATGAAGCTGCTTATATGAAGGTAGCTGATAGACAGATGCCGAAGAATAATATATGAGAAGCAGAATCTAAGAGTGCATTCTACTTCTCCATAAATTTACCTGAAAGCATATGAGAATACAACCTTCGACATCAGACTACTGGACAGAGTCTGTAAGCTCTGATAAATTTCAAAACTTTAAAGTTCTTCTATATTTGGCTATAAAATATGGATGGATCCACAATATTATTCATTTTAATCTCTTATTTATGCCAAACTGAAGCTCTTCTACTCTATGCTTCATTATTTGATTCTGCATTTACTAAAAGTTTACTTATGGTGAATTTAACTCTTTGATATAGGATTGCTGTGGTATTGAACAGAGGATTTTTGTCCTCTTAAAGTTTGGCCTAGTCTCCGATGAGAACCATCTGCACCTTCAGAGTAGTTCCATCGACATGTTCTTTAAAATTCTCCATCTGTTTGAAGGAAGTAGTGAACTTGAGGCCAACCCTGACAAAACCAAGCTATTAATCATTGGACAGTGGGATACAGCCAACCTACCACCAACTTGACCTCAAAAACAGATCCTGTAAATATCCTATGAGTACCATTCCTAGAAGCTCTCATACTGACAACAGAAGACTTTACCAGCAAGAACAGCAAGAGCCACTATTATCAAAACCATAGTTGTCTCTATACTACTTCATGTCATCCATCTCAGAGATATCACAGAAAATGCAGAAGCCAATGTGTAGAAACTCTTACTTCAGTTCTTTTGGAATTGCCTTGAGCAAGAGATCAAGCTTCACATCCTCTTCTTAAAAGATGGATTTGATTTCTGTGTCCAGATATTACTTTTTTAGGAACACCATTAGAATCATTAAGAAAATTTTTATTTCCACTCATTCCTTGAATATTATTTATCCCACTTCAGTATAAGCATATTCTGTTGCCCTCATGCTATTAGAGTACATGCCTTCTTATTAGATAATCATATTAGATAATTTGGATCATCTCTAAAATCCAAACAGTTGTATGCAAAATTCTTCTAATTTCATAATCATCTAGCACTGAACTTGCATGTGGATATAGGAATTTTTTCAAGTAGCCTCTGCAAACTTTGCTGCTACTCTTTCAGGAAAAAGCTAGCATATGGGAATTTCCCAGTGAAGTGAATCAAATACAGTAAATTTCAGACAGACAGCCCAACTTTTTCCATATGTGAACAGCTTGAAACAGTTAACCATTTCTTTTACTACTGTGCTCTAATAAGATGTATCTGGTTTTGCATTAGGAACCCTGCACATTCCCATGTTCACAGTGGATGAAGTCATAAGTTTCCTCCATCAGTCACTAGCAAAACCAAAATCATCATCTTTCTAATTACAGAATTCAAGTACCATTTATGGCAAATTCAGAAACAAGATGCACAAAATCTTGTTGCAAACTGATTTACAATGAGTTTGCCACTTTCTTTGTTTTTAGCTAACCCTTCAAGGGATCATTTGAAAAATAAGCCCTGGTGAATTACGAATCATGACCTGAACTTTGGCTACAATATGTGGATGACATACTCATCATATGGCCCTGCTTTGCAAAACAATTACAAAATGAATAGATATTAACAAAATTCATCCTTGCATTAAGTTCACTGTCGAATTACAAAACAACTGATTCCTGCTTTTTTACTCTCATGGAAGTTTTTCCAACAAAATAAACATAGTTTCCATCTATAGAAAAACCAACACACACACACACACACACACACACACACACACACACACACACACACACACACACACACACACACACACACACACGGTGATATCTCCATGCAGAATCCCACCACCATCTCTCACAGAAGAAATGGTACTATAAAAACCCTGTTTGAGAAAGGACATATAACATTTCCAGCAGCATGGAAAGAAGAAGCCAAGAATTCAAACACCTCATTCTAATCCCTCTAAAAAATGATTATAATAAAAAAAAAATGGTTGAGAACATTCTAAAGGAGCCTTCCAGATAAACAGATGGATAGAAAACAAGAATATAAAGGAGCAGTATCCGATAGGTCTCCCGTAATGTCTTTCATGGATAAGATAGCAAGGATATTGTGTCAACAAGGAATAAAAGGTGATTTTTCCTTTAACGTAATCCATAAAACCTATGTTGTTTCTTTTTGGTTCTGTCTACATAGCGTTATTGTGAAGAGAATTTTATTGCTGGAAGATAATGTTAGTGATATTTGCATTTTTTATTGTTAGAGCATGGTGTCTGAGATGAGTAGTCCTCATCTGTAGATGGTATGTACTGTTATAATGACCTGATCTTTTCTCCAAGTGTCCCAGAAATATTTCAGTTCCACAAGAACTGATTTCTCTTTTTTTCATTTTTATGCCATTTTCCCTTTCTGATGACTCAAATTTCTGTGCTTCATTCTGGGCATGCCAATTGGTACTACAGTCATAAATAAGTCATATTGTTCAACTATCTATTTAAAAATTTATCATCTCACACTGCTTAAACTGCCTCCCATTTCTCTACTTTCTGTTTCCTGAATAAATAATTTTATAGTTATTATTTCATATTAGATCTAACCTGTTTTGATGTTCTTTATTTTGGCAAACACCAGTTATGTCAGCAAGTTTCTACAGTAATTCTTTTGCTAGCTCAATTTCTTTTTTGTCATGTCCTGTACGTTGAGGATGAGTTCTATTGATATTTTGACCTGAAAAGATCAGGTCATTATAACAGTACATACTATCTACAGATGAGGACTACTCATCTCAGACACCATGCTGCAACAATAAAAAATGCAAATATCACAAACATTATCTTCCGGCAATAAAATTCTTTTCACAAAAATGCTATGTAAACAGAACAAAAAAAAAAAGAAACAAGAAAGGTTTTATGGATTACGTTATGAGGAAAAATCAACTTTTATATTAGTAGCTAACTTTTCACTGTTTTTTTCTAATTCTTTAGTGAAGTGGAGATGCTATTTAATCTCATGACACACCAGCTGATGCACATCAGAATGTGTTTAAGTTAGTGTAAAATAGAATACAGTCTGTTAACAAATTACATTCTTTGTCATACAGTATTCAAATGAATACTTAATAATTAAATACTTGTGGACGATTATAGGAAATAGAATATTGGATGAGAAGCCAGACATTTCTCCACATGTGTTATGGGTTAGTGGGGGTCTGCTTCTGCTCATCTAATTTTCACCCTTGAGTTATCTAACCTATTGTTTTTATATTTGTAACATTCATTTTCATGATGCATTTCGAATATGTAATTTTTGCAGATACAGAACCTTTACTATACTATACTTGTTTTGAAATCCGATTATATTTGCTTTTGCAGAGGATCCTAATATGGCCACAGCCCGCAAAATGTGGTGTGATACAGGAGATGCACGAAAGGCTTATGAACTCATTCACCGTAAGAGTAGTATTGAAGGCCAGCTTCTAAAGGGGCTTGCTATACATGGGCCTAGGGATCTTGTAAATGCTTTGAATGCTGTAAGTGTTTTTAAGTTTCTTCATGCATACTCTTATCAGTTATTAAAAATTCTGATTATTATGATAAATTTGAACCCATAACAAATTTTGTACTTAACACATTCATACTAGGATGGGTCTTTTGTATTGTATCTCATGCATTGTGCATGAGGAGCAGCCCAGCATGAACATGTTAATTCTTTACATGTATAGCAGTTTATATGAAATTTTTAATATGCTATATAATAATTAGTAAGAAGCATTAATTTGAATTAATGCTTCTTACTAATTTGGAAGGCAGTCCATAATTACAAGTTATTCTCTTAAAATAATTATAGTGTCATGCTTAAAACTCCATAATAAAATTCTCTAATGAATTTCAAGTATGGTATTTAGAGTGAACTCCAAATAATTTGACTTTTAATCTCTTAAAAGCAGATGAAACTTGTTTGGATAGCTGTTTTTAAACTACCTGATCTACATAACTACAATTTCAGAAGTAGTGATGTCAATACTGTACATATTCATAGGGTGGATCAGAAGTAAGAATAATCTACTACTAGAATACAACTATAATAATCACAGACAAACTTCAAGCAAAAGAAAAAGGTCAAACAATTAAAATAATCCAAATATATGCACCAGACAGTAACCATTCAGAGGAAGAAATAGAAAATTTCTATGAAGAACTACAACAGGAAATAGATAACTCCAAAAATAGAGAACTCATGATAGTGATGGAAGATTTTAATGCTAAAATAGACAGTTCACAGCAGACAAAAAAGATGTGATGGGGAAATTTGGCTATGGAGAGCTTAACGACAGAGGAGAACAATTACTCCACTTCTATAAAGCAAACGATCTAATGATTGCAAACACATTGTTCTATCACCGCCCTAATAATTAATATACATGGACATCCCCAGATGCTAATATAAAGAACTGCATAGACGATATCATCATAAACAAACAATGGAAAAGATCAGTAAATAATGTACGAACATTAAGAAGCGCTTAGATTTCGATACTGACCACGATAACTGCCAAAAGTGAAGATAAAATTCAACAGGAAAAACAATATCAGAAAAAAAGAAAACATCAACCTATCAAAACTAAAAGATAGCTCGAGCAGAAGTTGATTTTTAGAACAGATGTGCTTGAAATTAAAACCCTTCATCTTCCAGAACAGAGGAAAATACTGGGAGGAAGGAAAAGAAACAGTGTTATCAATTGAAAAAGACACTCTAGGTACCAAACTCAAAATAAACAAACAGTGGATAATCCAAGAAATCGTAGCTACAATAGAAGAGAAAAGAGAGGCCAAGATACTTGTAAACCAACAAAACAATGAGAGAATAAAGAAAAATACAGAGCACTAAAAAATAAAGTTGATAACCTATGCAAAAAAGCCAAAGAAAAATGGTTAGAAGAAAAAGCTAAGAAATGCCAAGAAGTATACCAACAAAACAACCTAAAAGTCTTCCATGACACTATAAGAGAAATTACAAAGGAATTCTCAACAAAAGCAGTAACAATGCTAAACAACAAGATGACTGAAACCAAGAATATTGAAGATATAAGAAAAATCGGATCAAACCATTTTAAGACTATCTTTCACCAAGGAAACAAAACTACAATGCCAACAATAGAAGAAAATAACGACCACCCAAAAATTTTAAAATCACCAGGCATTAATACTATCCCTACTGAACTGTGGTCATGTGGAGGCAGCACATCAACAGAATATTTAACAACCCTATTCAATAAAATACTACAAACAGGAGAGATATCAGATGACTGGAGAACTGGAAAGATCATCACAATATACAAGAAAGGAGACAAAACAGACTGCAGAAATTACAGACCAATCAATTTACTCTCCCACCCCTATAAAATATTCGTAAGAATTATACAAAATAGATTAAAAAACACCTATGAAGAACTGATAGGCATAGAACAAGCTGGTTTCCGAGGAAACTATTCAACAATAGACCAGATTTTCACACTACACCAACTAGCAGAGCTCAGATGGGAAGACCATAAAGAACTATATTGTTGTTTTGTGGACTTTAAACAAGCTTTCGATAGCATCAACAGAGAAATCCTTCTTAAAGTTCTACTAGAAAAGCAATGGACAAATATATAATATGGTTTCTGATAAAATATTACTCTAAGACAAATGCAATAATTAAAAAGGACACACTCACAACAGAACCCATAGAGATCCAAAAAAGGAGTAATGCAAGGATGCCCATTATCCTCATGCCTATTCAACATATATCTAGACGAAGTTGTAAAGAAGGCAATAGACAATGAGCCTGGAATCAATGTCAATGGTTTAACGATAAATAATATCATATATGCAGATGATCTCGTCCTTATTGCAAGAACCCCAAATGAACTACAAAGGTTGATAAACAAGCTAAACAAAACCTGTAAAACATATGGCATGACAATAAATATACAAAAGTGATGAAAATAGAGAGGAACAGAACTACCATCTCAGCCACCTTAATGGAGGACAAATAGAACAAGTAGAAAACTTCATATATCTTGGATCAAAACTAACAGAAATAATAGATGAACTCAAAACAATCAAACATAGAATAGTGATAGGATGGACCACCATGGGAAAATTACAGAAAATCTGGAAAACAAACAAGATATCTAAGCAAGCCAAAATCAAATTATATGAATCAATAATTATACCAACAGTCATCTATGGAGCAGAAGCGGGGACAGTTAAGAAAAGAGAGGAGAAAAAACTGCTGGCATTTGAAATGAAATGCTTAAGAAAAATAAATAGAACAAGTTGAATAGAAAAGAAAACAAACAGCACAGTCAGACAAGAATTATTGTATAAAAAGACAATAATAGAAAAAATTAGAAAACAACAACTGAGATGGTTTGGCCACACTATACGCATGGATGCAGACAGACTTCCTAGTGTCCTAATCAATACTTTTCCAACTGAAAAAAGAAGACCTGGAAGACCAAGAATTACCTGGCTGAAATTAAAGAACATCTCGGGATGCAGAACATATAAGGAACTTTTTTGAACAGCAAGGAATAGAAAAGACTGGAAGATCCTGCTCAAGAGAAGACTCAACCCCGAGGTGGAAGAGAAGAACAAGAAGAAAAGAAGGATCAGAAGGGATGTGAATAACTTTAGGAGAAGCTATTTTGTGAACAGAAAGCTTCATGTAAGCATGGGTGTGATTCTAAATGAGTCTATGGCCATTTGAATTTTAAAAAATGCCTCTTGCGTTATCAATGGTAACATATAAAAATAAGTAGACACATACTAAAGTGTTTATTCATGAATTTACAATTTATCACAACAGTATTTTCTTCATCTTCCATTCTAGGATAGGTTGAGTTCTCTGATTAGAGATTTAAAGGCATTTTAATGGTGGATTGCCATTCCTTTGTTGTATTCACTGAAGGCAGATGTATTATATCTGTGGATTTGTGTGTTCATAGGGCTGGGTTTGCTTGCTTACAGGAGAATAAAAAAAAAAAAAAACATACCACTGTCATCTCTCGACAGCATGGACCATTTATTAACCATACTCCCCCCCCCCAGATATACTGTAGATATTCTGTCCTCTTGGCATCTCTGACTATAACCCTTTCCATGTTTTCTGTAGATTGACCTACACCCAGCCAATCTCATCTTCTTGTCCTTTGCCACATTGCAATGGTATCAATTGGGATGACCTCCAGTATTTCTGTGCCTCTTTTCCATGGTCTAACCACTGCTTCTGCTTTCCTAATCCTAGAATTATTTGTGATTTAAAAATCTCTCTCTTTCTCTGTCCCATTCTTTCATATTTGTTTGCTGTCTTGGTACTGCCAAGCGTTCTGAAAATTTTTTGATTTCTTTTTTTAAATGATTTTCTTCATTCCGCCTTTCCTAATAGTGATGCTAATATAGTGTATATTGCGAAATTAGAAGGGAGAAGTATCATCTGGTTACTTGCTTGGGCTGGACTTGTTTTAAGAGTCCCGAACACTGATCAACCTAGTGATTTACTTGCATGTATATATACACTAATGCCCCCCCCCCCCCCCCCCCATCCTCCTGCCTACTTGATTCTGCAAATTTCAAATCTGTCTGTCCTCGTACTCAACTCAACATTGCAGAATGAAAAACCTTACTTTCTTCAAGGTAAGCCTTATTAACTTGGGATGAGGCTTACTAACTCAATTTCAGCTGAAAAGCTCTTAAACATTCTTCACATCTTTGAGAGGATTCAAACACAAAATCTTTCCAATGAAAGTGCATGGTTATTATTGACATCAGAGATCCTATACAGTTCAATCATTATTGATTGAACTGTATAGGCTCTCTGACTAAATACATGGTGGTAGTAGATAATGAGGCTATTATAGTTTTAGATATTTTAAAGTTTATAATATTTAAATTTTGAGAAAATATTTTAATAATTTCTTGAAATTGACGTTTGGCTCTTATATATCTAAATTCTAAGAAAATACTGCTTTAATGTTACTTCTGTTTAGAAAACATGTCACATTTCTTTTTTGATTTACAGATACCCCGCAATACCAGATTGATGTATATTCACAGTTACCAAAGCTACATTTGGAACAGATTGGTGTCTCTAAGAATAGCAAGGTTTGGTACTCATCCCATTGTGGGAGATCTTGTATCATCCTCAGATGTGGAAGGTTTGTTGGCTTTTTCTATTCAGTGTTAATTGTACAAATGACATTACTTTAAATTATTTTTAGATTAATATGTACTAATATATCTGATTAAAATTTCTCCCATACTGTGAAAATTAGTTGCAGCTAGACATTTTGTAGATTTGAAATCCTATATCTCAATAATTACCCACAATATATGCATTTGTAATATTTGGGATATCCATGGGGAGGTGGGGGTGGCAGGAAATGTAGATAGACCTCACCATGAACATGCATTCATTTTCCACTCAAACTGTGGGTTTATTATATCATGGTTTAAGCCAATAAGAATACAATTTGGTCGGCTAAATCCCAAATTGCCAGCCCATCCTTGTTTGTTCAGTATCCAGGGAGATACCTAACAGAGTGCACCATGAGAAGGTGAGGATTGGACATTGGGTCAGAAGCCCTGGTTGGTTCTTCACATTCTTTTAAAGGCTATGTGGAGGTCTCCTCTCAGTTCTACAGCTTTGATCCTTAAGCAACCCTTTTATATTTGAGTTGTTGGAAGTTTACACCTGAAGTATTTCAGGACTGGGGCAACTTGTATAAGGAAGCTAAGATTTCACATCACTTGCCTTAGTATCCCATAATGCAAAGCACATCTCCTTGCAGACTTGTCGGACCCAGACCGATTCTGATCTTTTTTGAGGTCTCTTCAGTGAGAGCCAGACCCAGAGGTGATACTAAGGAAAAGACCTGAATAAAGGTTGAAACCGATCTGGGTAGTAACCCTTCCCATAATGCATAGCATTATACATATCTGCAAGGAGATGTGCTTTGCATTATGGGATTCTAAGGCAAGTGATGCGAAGTTTTAGCTTCCTTATATGAGTTGCCCCAGTCCTGAAAATACTTCAGGTGCAAACTTTGTTTGCTTACACTTGGATAAAGGATTAAACCAAGTATATAATTTCTTGGTATCTTTAATTTATATTTGAGTTGTAAGTCAGCAGTTAGAATTGAAGGAAGTACAGAAAGATGGTTTAATGTTAAATCAGGTGTCAGATAAGCATGTATTGTCCCCTCTGTTATTCATTATCTGTATGGATCACATTATGAAGGAAAGTGATATTGAGCCTGATATCAAAATTGTAGATGCTAATCTCAGCTCTTTGCTTTATGCAGATGATGTTATAATTCTAAATAAATCTGCTACAAGCCTGGAAGATTCCCTCACTAAATTGAATAACTGTTGTAATAGTTATGGTATGAAGGTCAGCAATAAAAAGACAAAGGCAATGAAAATAGGCAGAATCATTGAAAATGTCAACTGTGTTGTGAATGAAGAACCTGTGGAACAAGTAAAACATTTCAGCTACTTAGGCACGATTTTTAGTGAAGATGGTAAATTAAATATGAAAATAGACAACAGAATCAACAAAACTGGTATGGTAGGAAGTCAACTGAATAAATTTATATGGAATAAGAGAGAAATTAGCCAGAACACTAAATTATCTGTATACAAGACAGTATTCAAACTCATTTTAACTTATGGATCTGAGATCTGGGTCAGAAGTGAAAAACACTCGACCAAAGACTAGAAACCGCAGATATCCTGAGAAAAATTAGGGGCATGAACAGATGGCATCAATAGCAATATCATATTAAAAACAAGGATGTTAGGAAAGAACTTGATGTTGTCAGCATCCAGGAATGCGTTATCAGAGGCTAATCTCAGGTGGTATGGTCACTTAAGCAGAATGGGAGAGGAAAGATTAGCAAAACAAGTGTTCTCTGCCCAGTTGGCAGGAAACGACCCAGAGGAAGACCAAGATATAGGTGGATTGATACAGTACAAAGTGCCTTAGAAGATAGAAATATAAGATCCGATAATGTTGGAGTCTTGACTGATAACCGACTGATTTGGAGAAAAATTGTAAATAGGAAGTTAGTAATGATGTAAATTTTTCATGTTGTACTATCATATCCTGTACACCTCTTGAGGGTATATGTCATGAATTTGATGATGACAACTGTGGGTTTAAATTCAACTGTATATGAAGGATGTTTGTGAATATCTTGAGTTGGCAGATGCTTTTCACTACCCAGTGTGATACCACCACCACCACTCTGCTTACTGAAGACCAGAAATTACTTAAAAAAGGATGGTTTAATTTCTAGATGAGGTTCCTAGATTATCCATGGTACTAAATATTTACAAGTTTTCCACCCTCTCATGGGTAGGATTCACATAAAAAAATAATAAAAAACTATGCATGTTTTTTAAAATATTTTAAAGTACAAATTAATTGCAAAGCCTATCCACGTGTATAATTGCAATGTGTTTTTCTGAAAATATACATTAAATAATAATAATCATTATTATTGTTATTATGAAGCATCTTCATGGATTCCCAAGACTCATCACCAACTATTATTCATTTATTATACTTAAATGCATTCACTGGAAGAGTACCCACAAATGTCCCTGGAAACCTATTCCATTCATTTCATCACTCTTCAAGCAAAAAATGTACTTATGCTAACCACAGTCTTATGCAACTTCTGGATGAGACTTTTTTTTTCTCCCTTTTTTGTATTAAAAAAAATTCTATCATATCTCCTCTTCTCTTCCTAACCAAATTTTAACCAAAAAACCCCTTCATTCTGTTCTTCTAGGGAGCAGTCCACAGACTTCATACCACCTTGATCACTCACCTCTGAATCCTTTTTACTTTGTTATCCATAAGAAAGCAGTCACTCAAATCTGCACACAATAGTCCATGTCTGATAGCTGTATCAGTTCTATAAATGGTGGGTAATAATTTCCTTATCTTTTCTTCATAGCATATACTTCAATATCTAGGTAATCTTTTGAGCTATTTATCCACTTTTGCAGTATGCCTGCTGTACTTCAGCTCCCTGTTTGCCACCACCACCCCTAGTTTTCCTCCCCTCATCAGTTTTTTGCAGTCCAGTTCCATCAATATAATATGCCTTGTAATAATTTCATCTCAAAGTGTGTATAACCTTAAACTCTGCGACATTAAAATGGCCAAAGTTTTCATTCAATCTGTTTAAATCATCTTGCAGATCTCTACATCATTTTAATTAGTGCCCTCTCCAGTTTAGAATCATCAGCAAATAACTGAATATTCCCCCTCAAATCATTCCCAGTATCATCAATGTAGAACCACAAGTACAGCACTCCTGAGCTCTGTGGTCCACCACTGGTCACCTGCCTTTTCCTTGATTCTATTCCACCATATGCTATTTAATGTCTATCCATCCATCAGCCACCATCCTACTCATTTCACCAACTTCATATACCCATTTGGCTCAATGCCAAGTGGCTTCGTGCACAATTGGCTCAATTTATGTAATAGGATTCTGTGTGGTATCCTTTCAAATATCTTTGCAAGTCTAACAATGTCATAGCATATCCATTTCCTTTATTATAGGAAGTAAGTTACTAAGGCAGCAATTTTTCTTCACAAAACCACTACTCCATACAGAATATCAAATTGTCCACCTGTTCCTGAATTCTGCCATTAGGCAACTTTTTTAATACTTTTACTACCACTTTTGAGATGCTGAATGGCCCATCTTGGACCACATTCTTGCAATGGAACTATCCACTCCCTCAAAACCTTTCCACAGCTGACACTAAAAACTGCCTGAGGCACTGCCAATTCTATTGCACATTTTTGTGATACATGCTGATATTCCAGCCAGTCCTGTGACTGTATTCATATTTAGATTTCATAAAATCTGGTTCTTTTTAATCTACTTCTGTTCTCACACTTGTCTCCGTCACTGCATTATCTCCACCTGGATATTGCACCCTTTCAAAGTGATCACTCTGTAGTTGAACTACTTCTTCAGCTTCTCTCTCTTTCCCATTATCTACATTCATTAAAATTATCCTTCCATAATCATTCATCCTTTTACTAGCTGTGTAGCAGAAGAACACGTTGGGGTGCTTTTTTTTTTTTTTTTGCTCAGCTAATTTTTGCAGCTTCTACTTAATTATGCTGCTCGTTAATTTAATTCTCACCTGATTTATCCTTTTCTTCCTAGGTATGCAGTCTGGTATTGCTTCTCCCAAATTCCACTTGGCAATTTCCTGTTCATTGCTAACATCCTTCTCTCACAGTCTTCATTCTGCCTCCTAAGTTTTTTTTTATAATCACCTGTTCTGTAAATATTATTTCTGAAAATTTTTCATTTCTGTTTCAACTTAGTTAAAATGGCTCAAACCCCATAACTCTCAATTTTAATCTTTATTTATTATATTTTATCTTTCTCCTTTTTCTAAAAAAAATTTTGTAGTTCATCCTCGATACAAGGTCATTATGAAATTACTATATGTATATTTCGGCTTCTAATTCGCATATCTTTAATTTCTGCATTTTTAGTTCCCACATTTTTCCCCCCATATTTTTCTGCCCCTCACCCTTCTTTTTGAGAAAAAAAAGCCCGAATGTATTTTTCCAAATGACAGCCCTAAATGGTTATAGTATATCATTCAGAGTTCACCCTAAAGGTCTAAAGTTCAGTTATATAATTTATATCAATATATTTCTGATGTTGCTCCATAAAAAGATAAGTCTCAAGGATTCTGCAAAGGTATGTCAAAAAATGATTCCTTCCATATTTTTTGTTTAAATCATGCCTTTAAAATACCATTAGTGTTTTAAGTAAATTGAAGTAAAAGCTAATGACATAATTCAAAGGGTACTCTTTAAGAAAAATAGGCAAAAAACCATAAATATTAATACCAGTTCTGTAGTTCAATTAAGAAAAGTACATATACTTTTCTTAATTGAGAATTCCATATGCTT
Source organism: Typopeltis vanoorti (assembly GCF_054136105.1). Lineage (NCBI taxonomy): Eukaryota > Metazoa > Arthropoda > Arachnida > Uropygi > Thelyphonidae > Typopeltis > Typopeltis vanoorti. The sequence goes on from NC_143551.1 coordinate 53,425,226, forward strand.
AGCCCCTCTCAGGTCAAAACTGCATGATCACTCTCTCGAGTCAGAAGCAAAGAGTGGCTCGCATTAGTTAAGGGCAATTCTCTGATGCTCTCACCAAATCCAGCACTCTCAAACCATAGGTACTCTTTGTGCACCCCCCATCCCCAGCCTATACTAGAAATGGACTATATGCTGCTGACATACCCCTTACCCATTGAAGGATATTTCTGTTAATTTCATGCATAGAATTTACACATGAATTGGATTTCAATATGTAATTATTAATGCAAGGTGATGCAATAAAACTTTTATGAGAAAATAAAAAAATTAAAAGAACGTGTTTAATGTGGCCATTCGACCTTCCTTGTGAACGTATCAAGAAATGATTGAACAGTGGCTTATTTCTGCTTTTCATAAATCTCTCAGTAACAGGCTAATGTGTCATCTATTTCTCTTTGTACTTTTTAAGAACCAGTGAGGCATCCACTGGCTTATTAAACCAGCTGCCCAAACATCCTTTTACAGCTTAAGCGTAAACCCACCAAACCTGCTTCTTTTCTTCTTCTTCTTTCATGCTGTCAGACTCTGATCTCTCAAACAGCCTTCCTCATAAACAAGCTTTCCCAAACAACTACAACTCCAGCTCTTCAAGAAAAATATCAGTTCCGTCTCATGTGGCTCTTACTTATACACAACACTGATGTGCTGTAGGTTCTTTAATATCTCATATGTGTTGTAATTATTATTATTGCATTATTACACCTCCAGGGAGTCCAAAGACTCATCGAGGGAGGGCACCTACTCGACAACTCTCCGTCTCCACCAACTACAATGAACCGCAACTACTGCCATCTACACCAACGCTATCTACTGCCAATCACCACCACTAGTATTTTCACAGACGGTCACAAACAGGCGGGGTTCGAACCCACAGCCTTTTGGCTGAAGAAGGGATACACTAACCACTTGGCCAACTAGGCCAGTGATTTTATATATAATTATATATAAACAAAACTTGACTTATCTAATCCTAATTTTTGGATATAATGATAGGGAGTTAATCCTATCTCCACATCGATATATGATATATTTTTCTGTCAGTGTGGCATTTTCGAAGTATAGCTTCCTGAAAAATATAATTTTTAGCTATTATGAGAAAAGCATTATTCTTATTTTCTGGTCTATACCTTCAAGGGATGTATTAGATATTATGATAGTCAACACAATCAAAAAATTCCCGTTTACCTTTCTGAAAAAAAATTAGTGATATGTGACAGCTGATAGAAATAAAAGGAAATAAAAGTTTTAAAACACGAAGAAACTAATAAACAACTCATTACTTGTTTATGAGAGGTAAATATGTACTGAATCTCTTGCGTGGTTCTTAAATAGGTGTTTGAGCTGGCACAACATGAGAATGAAAAATGTAAAACATCTGTGGGATGTGAAGGGAATTTGTTATTTAAAGAAGTGTTTGTTGAAGTGAACTGACAATGATGATGTAAACATCTGAAAAGTTAAACAGAAAGCCTCATTTTAAAAGCAGTAAGATAAAAAATTTTAAATATACACAGAATTATTTCATTTTTAACTTTAATATATTAGCCTGAGTAGTCTGTCACAGTCAAGTAGTTTTGACCCTTTATAAAAATATAATTAATTCTTTGATAGGATAATTAAGCCTATAGTTATGATTAACTACTTGTGTGTATATTCTTTGGCTCATTTGTCTTGTAGGATGAAAAACCAGATGAGTTTCAAGGAAAAATTATGCTACTTTCATATGAGACAGACTAACTTGCCTTCAATCGAAAAGCACTTATAAAGGTTTTTCATGCTCTGAATGAGATTTGAACCCAAGTCTTCCCAACTAAAGGGCATTGTCATTACTCACTGAGTTATGGAAACATGCATAAATGATAAAACATGCATAAATGGCAATGAAGTAAGGGGGGGGGGGAGATTTAGCTGATGGTGAAACATAAATAAAAGGATCACACTTTTCGAAGAGGATTGGCCTTTACCTAATCTTCAGAAAGAGTCTAGTAATTCTGGGAATTTCCAGATGTCTGAAATGTTGACAGAGTTTTTTATATTAATATAATAAATTTAGTTGTCAATAACTTAAATTCAAAGTCTAAATAGACTGTTGTTGGTCAATAAACTGTAGAATATTACAACCACTTTTTTTTTTTCTAAAATAGTTTGTGGTCATGTGGAAGTCTTCTGCCACTTATCCAGTTTTGATCCTTAAGCACCTCAACATTTTGTTTGAATTCATATTAATAGTAGTATCTTAATTTTTTTTTGATTCCTAATTGATTACTATTTGATTTATTATTGATTTTATTAGATAATATTGAAGATTTCAATACTGACGGATTTGGAGACAGACCCACCAAAGCAATACCCAAAGTTTTAACAGAAGAAGACTTACACAAAGAAATAAGTATTTATGATGTAGTTCTTCCTCTTCCAGGACATTCCATAACATACCCACAGAATGAAGGTATAATGTTATTTATTTTTTAGTTAAGCACAAAAAAATTTTTTTTGTACCAGAATTTGCTAAGTGTTTATAAATGTAATTCTTAAAATCTAGCAGTGTATTATGGCCATATATTAATTTTGTCCCTTTAGTAAAGTTAAAAACAAGAATCATGTCGAAAGTTCCACTCAACGTACACTTAATAGACAAAACATTAGAGATACCTACCTAATAGCATGTCATTCTCCTCTAGTGCAAATAACAGCCTGAACTCTCTCTGGCACTGACTCCACCAGATGCTGAAGGTAATTCCAGCCATGCCTGTTGCAGCATTGTTCACAACTGTGCCTTAGACGTCTATCCCGGATACATGGATCTGATGTCTCGCTCTATGGCATCATAGAGAGTTTCGATCAGATTTATATCCAGGAACCTTAGGGCCACTGGATGGTCCTAACCTGATATGAGTGTTTCTCAAGCCATGCCTGGGTGGTTGCAGCCCAGTGGGGCAGTGCATTGTCCTGCTGAAACAGCCCATCAGCTGCAGGATGCGCAAAGGCCCTGAAAGTGTGCAAATGATCAGCCAGCACATTCTGGTAGCTTGCAGTGTTTAAGAAACTTTTCAAATACAATAAAGGATCTAATGTGTCACATGAAAATTCTCCCCAAACCATTACAGAGCCACCACCACCACCTTCTTGAACAGAGCTGACATGACAGGACCATGGCCTCGTGCTTTGACGCCACACCCACACCCTTCCATCAGCTTGGTACAACTGATAATGGGATTCATCAGGCCACACAGTTATGATCCACTCTGCAGAGGTCCAGTTTTGATGGTCCCGACACCATGCGAGCTGCATTGCCGATGACGAGCTGTCTGTCAACAGTGGTACATGATTAGGGCGTCCACTTCCGTAGCCCATGATGTGCGGGTACACTGTATCATTTGCTCGCTGACGCTGCTTGGACCTCTAAGATTGAAACTGGATGTGATTTGTGCTGTTGCCCTGGACAGTCTGTGTTGACCCTGGTCATCAATGGCATATGGTTGGCCACCACTTACTCGCTGGATACTGGTATGTCCATTGATGGTATATTTGCGATAAACCCTTGATATGGTTGCCCTCAAGAACCCTAGGGTTCTTACCACTTGGCTGATAGAATGACCTATGTCTTTCGCCAATAACATGTCCACAATCAAAGTCACTAAGATTGCCACATTTACCATTGTTCGTCGATTGTGATACACTGTTGGGAAGTCTCAATGGCTTCTTATTGACCATCTGCATTTGGTTTGAGTACATTTCACTCTGCATGGGAGGGGGGGAGATGCCAGTGTCAACTTCCCATCACCCCTATCTGTAATGTTTTGTCCATTGAATGTGCTCCTTGTTGTTTAAAAAAAAAAAGAAAAAAATTTATTTAGCAAAATACATTTGCAGGCTTTCAGTTTTAATCTCTGTTCACTGCTGTCCACTGTTAGGGTAAGTCGGCAAGCTTTTTGTTGATGTTGAGCAGAAATCTCATCAAGGTAATGAAACAGTTTCCATCGACTGGTTCTTTCAACTTAGGGAACAGATCAAAGTTTGGAGAGATCATACTACATTTGAGGGGGAGGGATTTGAGGAATCATCTGCCATCCATACTTCTCCATAAAATCAGATACGTCATATGTAAATATGGCTGATTATTGGGCAATATATAATTAACATGGGTCAGATTCTTCCTCCATTCTAAAGTGTTGTTTTACGGAACAAGAATACCAGAAACAGAAAATGATGTATTTACCAAGACCAGCTTACAACTGACATGAATCTGGGAACTATTTCATTATTCCACTGGCCATGCATGATGTGTAGAACTTTTGAAATGATCCTTTGAGCTTTGTATATTAATTTTGAACAATCATATGAGGGTGCCTTGTTTGATTATTCATTGTTTCACGGTATAAACAACACCAAGAAAAAAAATGAATTGGAACTTACTGATTTCACTAAATTTTCTACCCAGCATCTAAGAGCTCATATTACATTTGTAACAAGCACAGCATGCAACTGGATAATAATGGAAATAATTTAGACTATAACTGAAAAAGAATTTATGTTCTAATAAGGGGCTCTCTGTAGATCAACTAACCATAAAGTTGGAGAAGTCAGGCTATGTTTGGACTCAAAATGACTTTCTCCCAGATATATGAAGGACTGAAATGGCTTTGCTGGGATCTCATGTGTTGGTTGTAAGAGGAATGGAAATGCATACATCATTTTATCTATTTTAGAAGGATTATAGTTTTGGCTAAAAAAAGTCTTGCTAACATACCTGTGCTCAGTTTCAGGGGCTGTGTTATTTGAACAAGTAGCCTTCACTCTATTGTAAGTGTTTTTAGGATGCCACACTTATTATCTTGTCTGTAGACATGCTGTTACAAAGCTCCTGTAAGATTGTGGATTTTTTTTTTTTTTTAAATTGAGGTTTTTCTTAGATTAATTGTTGTATCTTTAGTATATTATTATGGTTTTTAGGTGAATTTATTGTATTAGTGCATTTAGTTGTAGAAATATTGTAGTTTTTAATAGCCTTAAAAATGATTTCAATGACTAACTACAATAAGGCAATATCTAAAGCACAAGTTAATGCATTTGGCACTTAGGAGAAAATCTGCTGAGCAGAAATGCAGCAGTAATGTTCATAATATAACCAAGGATAATTTGACATTGGACTTATTATGATTAAAAAAAATATTAGAAAATTTAGCCAAGAATTGGAAAAAGTGGAGAAATATTTAAAGAAACTTAGACCAGGTAAGGAAATGGTCTAAACAAAAAGAAAGCACTGAACTTGGTGATAATAATAACAATTTAATTCAATTTTCATTTATTCATGTGGGTCTCCCCCCCCTCCAATCCTCGACCACCCTTTAGGACTGATTGAGCATTTCTAATGAGGGATTAAGTATGTATTTTTGACTGTAGCCACATGTGTTGATGGGGCCGGTTTGCCTATTCTCACGGATGAAAAGCCCGAGTTTCTGGGAGAAAAATACCCTCTACCTCTGTATGAGACTGACTAACTCACCTTTAATTGAAACAGACCAGATAAAGGTTCTCATGTCCTGGACGGGACATGAGAACCATCCATCTCAAATCGAAGTCGTTCTGACCAAACGGAGGCTCACAGTTAATTCAATTAAAATATAAGAAAAAAGAAGAACAAATCTGAAACACACCCCAACTCAACATCAACAGAGTTAAAGATCGGTACTATCAACATAAGAAGCATGAATGGCAAATAAATGGAGTTAGCTGAGGAATTAGATAAGTACCAGATCGACATCATAGGGGGGTGACTGAAACAAGAAGGACAAAAACTGGTGAGATCTTTCTGAGCAATAAATACAAAATGTTATATTCAGGAAATGACAATCAAGGAAAAGAAGGAGTAGCCATAGTATTCAACACTAAATATGAGGCTAATCTTCTTCTTAAATGGTAGGCAATCTCAAGAGAGTGATGTGGGCAAATATGAGAATGGGGAACTGGACAATGAGACTCATTTGTGCCTATGATCCCACAGAAGGTTCTACTAAGAGGTAGAAGTGGTGGAATTTTTTGAGGCTTTAGAGAAAGCAATTGACACAATGAAAAAGGAAAAGTTGGTCCTTGTTGGTGATCTAAATAGCAGAATAGGAAATGATTGTGAGACATACAAAAATATTTTGGGAAAATTTGGAGAAAACGGCAAAGCTAATAATAATGGCAAATACCTGTTGGATTTCTGCTCAGGACATGCGCTGGTTATTACTAACATTCACATGGAGAGAAGAGGCAAGGAATAAGAAAAGTCTCATTGACTGTGTTATTATCAGTAGTGATGTTTTCTCCCTGGTGCAGGACACCAGAGTGTACAGAGGATTTGAAATTGGAACTGAAAACTATTTAGTCTTGAGCAGGATAAAATTGAATTTCATTTTGAAAGGAAGAACATGTAAGAAAGTTTTAAAGCGAATAAAAGTTGAGCAGCTCTCAAATGTGAACTGTAGACTAAAATACACAAAGATTATTGAAGAAAAAATCAAAGAGTTTGAGAACAGGAACCAAACCGTGGAGATTCAGTGGAAAGCCTTGAAGAAAATCATGACTGATTCAGCCAGAGAGGCATGCGGTGAGGTTGTCTGAAAGGATAGGAAAATCAGAACTCTATGGTGGAAACAGGAAGTTAAAGAGGCACTGAAGGTAAAGAAGAAAGCATATCAAAAGTTCCTGGCAAATAAATCAGCTTGTTCTCTTAGAGAATACAGAGACAAATGTAAGAAAGCTAAACACTGTGTAAAACTAGCTAAACAAAAGTTATGGGAAGACCTTGGTAAGAACATAGAAAATAAATATCAAGAAGGTGGCAAGATATTCTGGAGGTTGTTGAAGAAGCTTAGAAATGGAGGAAAGAATGCTGTAAAAGGACTTAGAGATGATAAATGTGACATGAAAATGGGAGGAAAAAAAAACCTTGAAGTATGGAGTAATTACTTCGAAAAATTGCTAAATGAAACAAGCAGTGATAGCACATTGGTAAAAAAACACTCAACAGGCATACAGTCAGGAATACATATCCATACTTGAAGTAGAAAAATGCTATCAAAGACTTGAAATGTGGAAAGGCAGCAGGAGTAGATGATATTCGACCAGAAATGCTGAAGTATGGAGGTATAAAAGTCTCATAGTACCCATGTATAAAAATGGAAATAAAACAGAATGTGAGAACTACAGAGGTATTTCCCTGCTGAGTGTTCCTAGTAAGATATATACAAGTATACTTGAGAAACGGTTGAAAAGAATTGTGGCAGAAAAGCTTGGTTAAGAACAAGCTGGATTCAGGCCAAATAGAAGCTGTCAGGATGAGATCTTCACTTTACGACAAATAGTTGAGAAATCATGGAAATATGAAAAAGATCAGTATTTAAATTTTGTAGATCTGGAAAAATCATATGATAAGGTTCCAAGAGAGAAGCTATTCAATATGCTACAGTTATATGGTGTCAATGGGACATTATATCAAGCAATACTTAGTCTTTATTTGAGTTGTGAGTCAGCAGTTAGAATTGAAGAAAGTACAGGAAGATGGTTTAATGTTAAATCTGGTGTCAGACAAGGACATTATCCCCTCTGTTATTCATTATCTATATGGATCACATTATGAAGTAAAGTGGTATTAGACATGATATCAAAATTGGAGATGTTAATGTCAGTTTTTTGCTTTATGCGAATGATGTTATACTTTATACAAATGATTGAATGCACAGGTGTGTAGAAGAAATGGATCTGAGTTTTTTGATGTGTAGTGTGTGTTTGACAGCAAAAGATCTGCAGCGGCACTTAGAAATCAACCTAATTTAAACAAATATGGATGCATAAAATTCCCAAAATTTGGGAAACAATAATTGTTAGAGGTCCCACTTTACATCCTAGGCTGCCTACAAATGCCATAGAGGGTACATCACCTAGATAGGACTTTAGAATCACCCATTTGTTTCTTTAAGTATTGTATTGTCTTTGTGTGTGTGTGTGTGTGTGTGTGTGTGTGTGTGTGTGTGTGTGTGTGTGTGTGTGTGTGTGTGTGTGTGTGTGTGTTACAAGTGTTATTTGTACTCCTTGAAGATAATAATAATAATTCATTCTTCTAGAAAACTTTGGCATGAGTGATTGCAACTATACAAATCTGAATAGAAAAATACAGCTTTGTATTATCTCTGTCTGTTATTTAATTAACTTGTTTATGATCTAGTTACATGCTTTCTTATATGCCTAATTTTAGTAGTAATAGTGTGGTTAATCTTATCCTCATTGTCTGCTATGTCTATCAGTTCTTGTGTGCTCTGGCCAGTTTCTCTGTTTTGCAGGAGGAAAATCCATGCCATCTGTGTATAAGACTAAGACTAGATAACTATATAAGACTGGATAACCTACCATCACTTTAAAAATCTCTTATAAATGTTCCTCATGTCCTAGATGGAATTTGAACTAGGTCTTTCCAGAGAGTATTGTTGTTGCTACTGATGGTGCAGTCATGGCACTAAACAAATTTTACATAGAAGAGGCAAGCATTATGACAGAATTATACACTGATTTTAATAAGCTTGTCATAATTTATAGTTTTGCTTCATAATTACTTTTGGTTGCAAATATCTGCTGTCAGGACTCTTATAATTTACTAAAATAAATTATAAGACATTTGCTTTGGAAATATTATAACTGCATCTGTTACAGCTAGCATTTCTGTAACCAAGGTCAGCTATTCAGCTGACCTTGGTTCAGCTGATGTAATTAGCTTCTGTATTCCTTTGTTTGCAGTTCTGTATTATTGCATTATTTCTATTTTTTTTTTTTTAGTGTATGTTCTTTGTACAAATATATGTGCTGCATATAATACTGCTTTGTATATGTTCTCATATTCAATTTGTAATAATTTGTTTGCATCTTCTTGGTTAGTATATCATATTAAATTGATGTGCAGAATAACAGATTAAAACATAAAAAAAAAATTTGTTATTCATCAACTAGTTTTTCTTTTGCTTTCTACGCATATCCAGTCTGGCTTGTTGAGTGGAAGGTGTCACTGCTCTCTAACCAGCAAGCTATGAAGTTTGAATCTCACTGTGGACACTTGTGAATATATTTAAGTAGTAATTGATTAGATGATTTTCATCTCCTAGCACGAGATGAAAGTATCTGCCACCTAAATCCACCTACCTTACTTACTGGAGTTGGAAGTGGCTTAACAAAATTCCATATTTTGTCTCTAGGGCAAGATTTCCAGATACTCACCCTTAGTTCAGAAGTAACAGTGTACAATCATTTTTTACCTTTTATTGGTGAGATGCAAGTGCACATACACACACGTATGAAGTGTTTCCTTGATATTCATGGAGGATGTGTTCCAAAGCTTACCAAATAGTGAAAATCCACAAACAATTGATATCCCCCTCCTTGGTCTCCCCTCTCAGAAAAACATTTTTTAAAGTAAATGTATGCACAACTGTCAGTGTTAATTAGAAGTACTTCTGCACCATTTTTAAGAGAAATTTTTCTTCTTGTAAATACTAATAAATTAAAAATAAGAGAAATTGATAAAGTGATTATTATTAAATTTGCCAATGCATTTAAATGAAAACTAAAGAAAAATATTTTTTTTATCCTACTTAAATGTACACACATATCTTCTTAGTTAGCATAAAGGAAAAAAAAAAGTATAATACTTTTTTTTTTCCCCTGGGAGCCGCTTCTTTTTTTGCTTCATTGTGCAGCATGGTGCACAAATTTCTGTTCCAATTCTCAAGAAATTTTCATATTTCTTTCCATTGAAATATGTAATTTTGTGCTTTAAATTTCTGAAGTCTTTAAATAGCGTTACCCACAAATTTTTTTTTTTATTACTTTATCAGTAGACAGGCAGTTCATTTTTGTTTTTTCCTCTTCAAAGCACTTGGGTTTCAGGAATAGTAAAGCATAGTGGATTTGCTCATATCACCTGCTGCATTTGCACAAAATAAAAGTATCATCCTATCTTTACTTGCTATAAATCCTGGCATTCAATTTTCCTCTTGGGTAATGTAGGATCTGTTAGGCATTTTCCAGTAAAGCCTAGACTCATCTGCATTAGACTTGTTCTGACATGAACCCTTCTCAGTTATTTTGTGAAATTCTTCAGGTAAATCTGCTTTCGCTTCTTTGTCAGCAGAAACCGCATTGGCAATCATCTTTAAATTTCTTAAAGAAAATCTTTTAAATCCTTCAGCAGTGAAGTTTTTGTAGAACTTTCATTAGATGATTCATCTCCACCTTGTTCCTCATGATAATGGTTAAAGAGAGATTTTGTTGTTTCTCTTAAAATTGTCAAATCAATCGACAATCCCTTTTTTACATTTCTCTTTCCATTACTTGACGTTTTTTCACTTACACGAGAAACAATCTTTGCATTCTTTGGTGCACTAGCCACAAAACAATTGCAGATTTCCTTCTCCCTTTTTATAAATGTACTGCACTAGACTCATATGTATATTTTCCCTATGGCCACAAAAGATTTCAGATCTTTAATCTTATCTAAAAATTTCACTTATTCTGCCAGTGTGAGAACTTTTTTTCTTCTGTTGGTTTCACAAAAATCCTTACATTTAGGTCCCATTTTTAGATAAGGGTAAAAAAAAAAAAAAGAAATGCTCACTGAAGACAAAACATGAATGCAAGCACTCACAACTGATGAAAAAATTTGACTAGACCAGTGTATGCTGGTGCCTTACCAACGATGACATGCATACTTGGGGGTGGTGGGGCTTCCACGAATTATTCAACCCACAAAGTGAGAGACTGCAAAAAAGCAAGGGATCACTGTATCAAACATGTGTCATTAATTACTAAAGGAAGAGCTAAAAGACTTCATTTTGGCAATGTAAAATTACGTAGGCAAAGTGATACTAGATCCAACATTATTTCAAATCTGAATGTTTGTAGAAACTATGAAAGTTTTCTAAATTGATCAGAGAGTTTACGAGAATACAATCCTTAGCATTTCTGAGTTGCCTTAGCTTGCACTACTTAAAAGACATGGGCATTGCGCAAGCACCCATATATTTGCCTTTTATTAGTGCATTTGATAAAGATTTCACTAGCCTAATAGCTGTTTCAAACTTGTTGGTCCTCTTGGTTGGTATTCATCAAACATTTCCATGGTTAGTCATTCATGTAGTGTAGTTACCACTTGCACAGGTGAGTAGCAGTATCTTGAGTGAAAAAGGTCACAAAGTTTTTGGGAAATAGAAGGAGACTGGGGATGTGATATGTTTGTGATAAGAAAGATTCTCCCCCCCCCTGCTTTCGAAGAAAAATCGGATCTTTTCTGGAGCTCTAGGTACTGTCAAAGATATAAGAGAAGTTAGTGAAGTCCTTGTGAGAAATAAGACACAACTGTGTTTTTGGTGACATAGAAGTTCTGGTATCCATAAAAGGTTGTAAACCTGAAGTTTATATTGTGGGTGGAGTATTATCATCAAATTCCTGCCATGTACCCTCAAGGAGGTGTATAGGATATGATAGTACTACATGAAAAATTTACATCATTACTTACTTCCTATCTACAATTTTCCTCCAAATCAGTCTGTTACATGTCAAGACTCCAATAATTTCATTATCAGATCTTATATTTCTATCGTCTAAGGCACTTTATAGGGTATCAATCCACCTATATCTTGGTCTTACTCTGGGTCGTTTTCCTGCCAACCTGGCAGAGAACACTTGTTTTGGTAATCTTTCCTCGCCCATTCTGTTTAAGTGACCATACCAACTGAGATTAGCTCTGCTAACGCATTCCTGGATGCTGACAATGTCAAGTTCTTTCCTAATATCCTCGTTTTTAATATGATATTGCCATTGATGCCATCTGTTCATGCCTCTAATCTTTCTCAGGACTCTCATATCTGCAGTCTCTAGTCTTTGGTCAAGTGTTTTACTTCTGACCCGCTCTCAGATTCATAAGTTAAAACTGGTTTGAACACTGTCTTGTATACAGCTAATTTAGTGTTCCGACTAATTTCTCTCTTATTCCATATGAATTTATTCATTTGACTTCCTACCCTACCAGCTTTGTTGATTCTGTCATCTATTTCCATATTTAATTTACCATCTTCACTAAATATCATACCTAACTAGCTGAAAAGTTTTACTTATTCCACAGGTTCTCCATTCACAACGCAGTTGACATTTTCAACGATTCTGCCTATTTTCCTTGTCTTTGTCTTTTTATTGCTGACCTTCATACCATATCTATTACAACAGTTATTCAATTTAGTCAGGGAATCTTGCAGACTTGTAGCATATTTATTTAGAAGTATGACATCATCTGCATAAAGCAAAGAGCTGACATTAACATCTCCAATTTTGATATCATGTCTAATACCACTTTCCTTCATAATGTGATCCATATAGATAATGAATAACAGAGGGATAATGTACATCCTTGTCTGACACCAGATTTAACATTAAACCAGCTTCTGTACCTCCTTCAATTCTAACTGCTGGCTTACAACTCAAATAAAGACTAAGTATTGCTTGATATAATTCCCATTCACACCATATAACTGTAGCGTATTGAATAGCTTCTCCCTTGGCACCTTGTCATATGCCTTTTCTAGATCGACAAAACTTAAAATTCAGATCTTTGTTATATTACCATAATTTCTCCACTATTTGTCGTAAAGTGAAGATCTAATCCTGACAGCCAATATTTGACCGAAATCCAGCTTGTTCTTCACCAAGCTTTTCTTCTACAATTCTTTTCAACCGTTTCTCACATATACTTGCATATATCTTACCAGGAACACTCAGTAGGGAAATACCTCTGTAATTCTCACATTCAGTTTTATAGCCCTTTTTATATATGGGTACTATGAGAGCTCTACTCCAATCATCGGGAATTCATCCATCTGTCTAGGACTTCTGAACTATGCAGTGTAAGACTTTTATACTACCATACTTCAGCATTTCTGGTCAAATATCATCTACTCCTGCTGCCTTTCCACATTTCAAGCCTTTGATAGCTTTTTCTACTTCAAGTATGGATATGTATTCCTGACTGTATGCCTGTTGAGTGTTGCTATCACTGCTTGTTTCATTTAGCAATTTTTTGAAGTAATTACTCCATACTTCAAGGATATCTTTTTCTCCCATTTTCATGTCACATTTATCATCTCTAAGTCCTTTTACAGCACTCTTTCCTTCATTCCTAAGCTTTTTCAACAACCTTCAGAATATTTTGCCACCTTCTTGATATTTATTTTCTTTTTTTTTGCCAAAGTCCTTCCATGACTTTTGTTTAGCTAGTTTTACACAGTGTTTAGCTTTCTTACATTTGTCTCTGTATTCTCTAAGAGCACAAGCAGATTTATTTGCCAGGAACTTTTGATATGCTTTCTTCTTTTCCTTCACTGCTTCTTTAACTTTTTGCGTCGAACCATGAGTTTCTGATTTTTCTATCCTTGCATACAACCTCACCACATGCCTCTCTGGCTGAATCAATCAGGGTTTTCTTCAAGGCTTGCCACTGAATCTCCAAGGTTTGGTTCCTGTTCTCAAACTCTTTCATTTTTTCTTCAATAATCATTGTGTATTTTAGTCTACAGTTCGCATCTGAGAGCTGCTTAACTTTTATTAGCTTTAAAACTTTCTTACATGTTCTTCTTTTCAAAATGAAATTCAATTTTATCCTGCTCAAGACTAAATAGTGATCGCTTCCAATTTCAAATGCTCTGTACACTCTGGTGTCCTGCACCAGGTAGAAAACATTACAATCAACAATAACCTAGTCAATGAGACTTTTCTTATTCCTTGCCTCTTCTCACCATGTGAATTTGTGTACAGTTTTATGTTGGAACATGGTGTTATTAATAACCAGTCCATGTCCTGAGCAGATATCCAACAGGTATTTGCCATTATTATTAGCTTTGCTCTTTTCTCCAAATTTTCCCAAAATATTTTTGTATGTCTGACAATCATTTCCTACTCTGCTATTTAGATCCCCAACAAGGGACCAACTTTTCCTTTTTCATTGTGTCAGTTGCTTTTTCTAAAGCATTAAAAAATTCCTCCACTTCTACCTTAGTAGAATCTTCTGTGGGACCATTGGCACAAATAAGTCTCATTGTCCAATTCCCCATTCTGATATTTGCCCACATCACTCTACTTGAGCCCGCCTGCCATTCAAGAAGATTAGCTTTGTATTTTGTGTTGAATACTATGGCTACTCCTTCTTTTCCTTGATTGTCATTTCCTGAATATAGCATTTTGTATTTATTGCTCAGAAAGATCTCACCAGTTTTTGTCTTTTTTGTTTCAGTCACCACTATTATGTCGATCTGGTACTTATCTAATTCCTCAGCTAGCTCCATTTCTTTGCCATTCAGACTTCTTATGTTGATAGTACCGATCTTTAACTCTGGTGATGTTAAGTTGGGGTGTATTTTCAGATTTGTTCCAGTAGCTGACTTTTCGCTGTTTGCCCTGGTTCCCTTGGCAAAAACAACGGGGGCCTTGTTTAATCGGGTGACACCCCAGCCGACATGAAATTTTGTCATGTTATACCATCATTTTGTATTTTGGTTTAAGCCAATAAGAATGCAATTTGGTCGGCTAAATCCCAAATTGCCAGCCTATCCTCGTTCGTTCAGTATCCAGGTAGATACCCAACAGGGTGCACCACGAGAAAGTGAGGATTGGACATTAGGTCAGAAGCCCTGGTTGGTTCTCTGCATTCCTTTAAAGGCAATGTGGAGGTCTCCTCTCAGTTATACAGCTTTGACCCTTAAGCACCCCATGGAGTAAGGATTAGGTAATCCAGAAACTTCCCTAGAGAACAAATATGGCACTTTTTTTTTAAAGTCACTTCAGGTTTCTAATCAGTCTCACTGTTTATGACCATTAAACAATGAGCTCAATACAGAAAGGCAAATTCATTAACGTAGTTTTATATAGATGATGAATTTTGTTTAAGTGTGATATACATTCCAGAGAGAAGATTTATAATAAATGAAGTGGGTAATAATGTTCAAAAAGATTTTTAAAAGTTATTTCTGATATGGCACATATATTATGTGCTTCGGCACATCATATGTGTGCTTCGGCACATCATTCGGCACACCAAAGCACATATATGATGCCATATATGTGCTTTGGTGGAATTCATGTACACAGTGATTTATGATTTTTTTTATTTTTTACATGAATTCACTCATGAAAAATATATATAGTACCTTAATAACCATGAGCAGGCTAAGGGATAGATAATCTGTAAATCCTGTTCTACAGACTAAACACGAAACTTTATTCAAGCTAATTCAAGCCACTAATAAAGAGGATAGAGATCTTGCACCAGGTGATAAAAGTCATGTGCCATCTAAAAGACATGACATGTCTACAGTGTGCTTTTGAACCCACAGCCTGTTAATTGGATTGCAGATATGCTATTCACTTGGCCAACTATATTTATGTTTGGTATTAATAAACATTTTAAGGTAAATAAACATTTACCTTAAAATTTTAAGGTAAAATTTAATTATTGAGTCACTAATATTAGCAAGATATTTATCTGTGAAATCTTGTTTATTATTTATGCAGATAATACTGCATTAGTAATAAAGAAAATTTCCATGCAGTTTTGTTTAATTTATTATTCATTATCTATGTGTATTGTATACCTGGAAAAGCTGTGTTCAGATCTTCTTTGTATAATCCTTTCTTTTCGTTCTTTTCTATATAAGAATGTTATTATGCCATCCCCTCTCATAGTTGTGGATAAGTTAGCTCATTTCAGAAGAGATAATAAGTTTTTGTTTTTTCATCCGAAGCCTTGCGATTTTTTGTCTTATCTTACACAATTTTGGCAGACTAACCTGACGCACATTTATCTACTAATGCAATGAACAAGTATGCCACTGGGAGTCTTGATTACTGGTTGGCAAAAGAAAAAGTTCCTAGAATTAGAGTTGACCCACATAAAATGAAAATAAACCTAGAAAAGATGAGATAAAACTGTGCACGTGTACACACACACAAATATGTAATAATAATAATAATTATTTTTAAGACAGTCAACCACCAGGATTAATTTACGCTTTCTCAACATTATACATTCTGAGAATTTGAATTCAAATTGTTTTAGCAGAAACTTTGAATTCTGTCATTGAAACCCTTCATTTGTTAAAGTTTTTTTTGAATTAGAGGTAGAACCAGGTTCTATAAAAAAAAAAAAAAGCAGTTTAGACTAAGTCAGCTTGGCTTTTGTAATTTCTTTCTGTGATATTTTAGTCTTTTTTTTTTTTTGCTTAATTTTATCAACTTTTAAACATTTTATTAGGGAAAACAAAAATAGACAAAAATACTATTAGTGTTGGTAGATGGCAAATAGTGGCATAGTATGTTGGGTGATTGTTTTAGTGACAGTCAAAGGAACTAAGAAGCCGATGTATTATGTCTCTAAATTGCATGTGTTCTTCTGGTTGGTTTGCCTGTTTTTGTTGGCTAAAAACCCAAGTTTCCAGGAGGAAAATCCCTGTCTCTTCTGTATGAGAGTGGGTGACTTGCCATCAGTTGAATTGTTTCTTTCTAGATGGCATTTGAACCCAGTTCACAGTATGGAGATGGAATATTAAGTGGTGTACATGGTGGTTTGTGTGGTGTACAGTGCTCTCACACACTGAGGTTCTTGGACACCTTCAATGTGTCACATAATACTAATAAGAAGAAATTGTTTGTTACATACAAAGTGCATATGATATTAAGAAGTAAGGAAACGATCATAGACAATTATAAAATGGTGACTTTTTTATAATAGCATTTATTGTAATAATTTATTTGAAATAATGAGATGAACATCCAGGTAACACTGGGGAAGGTCTGCACATGTGTGATTGGTCTGTAATATTTCATGGATTTTTAAGGCTGCTTTGCTTAAATAGAAGAATTTTAATATAGGAAGTTTCCATGCTTTTTTATAGTTAAAGAAATACATTTTTAACCTCCTGATATTGGTGGGACCAAAAAATTTGTGCAAGTTTACTATATAATTGTTTTTCTTCAGCTTCTGTAATGTCTGTAATATTTATTATGTACAGATGAGTAGTGAAGATTCAAGTTTTAAGTACTCTCGCTTTAGAAGAAAAGGAAAGAGGTCCAATTTTCCAGTGTTCTAATGTTTCAGCATTTTGTATATAAGTTCTTGAACTGGTAGTACTGGTAGTATTTTTCAGCTTGAAAAACATAAGTTTTTCAAGCTGAATAAAAGCAGATCTTCCTGTTTGCCCAAAATAAGATAATCCATAATAGCAAGGAATCTGGTAGATGCCTGGATAATTGAGAGGTAGAAGCTTGTATTTAGGAGAAGAAGCAAGAAAGTTGGAGATTTTTCTCCACCTTTCTGATTTTTTTGGCTTGAAGAACAGTCTTATTAAGTACCATGAGCCTGAGAATGAAGCATCAGTCACCCTCACACCATCTGCATTGAGTAGAGTCATTCTTTCTTTTATATTCATTCTTTCATTTTCATTCTTTTTTATATTCATTCTTTCTTTTACTTGGAGCATATCGATAAAATTCTTTGGGGTTATCTTTAGCTTGCAGTTTCTTTTCATACTCAGAATTAGCTTTTATAATTTTCATAATGGACATCGTTCTTATGCACATGGTATTCCTTCCACATCATCCTTTTCTTACAAATCTCTTGATTGATAAGATTACACATTCATTTGATTCCTACCCTATTTCTTTGAACTCTCAGGACACATTCTGATATTGTATCATTTAAGTATTTTTTAAATGTTTCCCATGCATTGTCGATATTCTTCCCATCCAGCAACCGATACCATTGTGCAGTATATTCCTCAGTTGGTCATAATTTCCTGCTTTGTAGTTCAGCATGTAACCTTTCCTGAATGGAGCATTCATAAACTTAGCCAGTTTCCCAGCGAGTACTACATGATCACTGTCACCAATCGGAGGCAGAACAGTTATGTCTTTAAAAACACCCTCTGACACTATAATCAAATCTAACACTCTTTGCCCTCAAGTTCATTCTGTCACATACTGCTTGAGGAACTTGCAACAGCTCAATAAATGCATTTCCATTGCTCTCATGAGATTTTATTACTACTCAATCAGTGTTTGAATAATTAAAGTCTCCATTATGATTACTCTTTTCATGCCCATCATCTTTATTTGGTTATGCATTTCTTCATCACTAGTAACCGATTCACCAGATCTGTAACAACACCCCACTATGTATTTGATCTTGTTAGATTACACCTCACACCAGATGGCTTCAAACTCACTGCCACATGAAAAACTGGTATTGCAGTCATAGCTCTCAACATTAACTGGATTCAAGTCATCTGATATCATTAGCAGCATGCCCCACCTCTCTTATCCTGTTCTATCTTTCTTAAAACACTGCACCTGTTACTTATGCTCAATGCCAGTTAGTATGTCTGATTCTGATAGCCAAGTCTCACATTATGGTATAGCATAATCCCCCCCCCCCCCATTTGAATGGACTCTGGAACTCTTATACATTTAATGAGGCAACACAGCAACACAGAAGGGAGATGATATAATAGGTGAAAGCGGTACTCCAGCATTGATAGAAAAAATCTGATGAAATCATCTACTGCAATACACGATGAATGACTGGAAAGGAAGCTGGTGATCCACTTATAAAGGATAGGAGAAATACCATAAGATGGTAGCTTGGTAAGAAGGCTATGATGCCAGACTCAATCAAATGTCTTGGAAATATCAAGAGCAACCACTTGATATTTCCAAACTTTTCCATGGTCGTAATTGGTGAGTTTGTAAGTAGTGAGGCAGTTTGTTGATAACCTTTTCCATTCTTTTCATAAGTATTGAAGTTAGAGCAATAGGATACGAGCTTGATGGTCGACTTTTACCTTCCATTTGGGTAACAAACTGGATAAAAGCTTCTTTCCAAGTAGATAGATGCTAGATGTATATGTTAGCTTGAATAGGCAATACAAGATGGATGTTAGCTCATGAGCACAAGCCTAGAGGAATAGCATTAGGGCCAGAGGACTTATTACTTTACTCCTCTGGTATTATTAATTAAATATTATCCCTCAGGCAATATTTTCTCTTCTGACTGACCAGAGGTGATTTTTTTTTTTAATGTGAATTCCACCCACAAACAGATGTTAGCCTATAGTACATTAGTATTAGTACTGTGGGTGGGCTAAGGGCATAACTTTTTCATGCCACTTTAGATCTCAAGTACATTTGCAAACATATGTGCTCACAAACTCTCTCTCACACACACAGACATATATTTATGTACACATAAACACTTTCAAGCACACATAACACACAAACTCACATATATATATATATATATATATATATTATGCTTGCAAACTACTATTTAATTCTTCTGTAACCATAGCTGAATCATTCAAAGTCATTCTAGAGTTGTTGGTTATGTTTAATTCATTTCTATTATCCTTATCTCTTTTGACATATCTAAGAGCTTTTTTGAATTAATCTTAGCATTCCTAGTACGTGTACATTATATTTTGATTGAACAGTCTGTAATTAATAATTTATTTAATGCTAATTGTTGCTTATAATCTATCATACTTAAAGCTAATTTATCAGATTGATACTCTTTACGTAGCTTTTTCTTATGGTGCTTTAAGAACATTATTATTCATCCAGCTAACCCCAGATTTATTACTGAAGATAATATTCTTATCTTTAGTCTGTCATATTTATCACCCCTGATTCCACTGGTGATATTCTTCTCTCCATTTCTGAACTTATTTGGATTACATCTCTGTAACCTAATCATTTGCGCTGAAGATGGATGTGAGCCTTCGCTAAAAATTATGTCATAGATCTTTCATAAGTTTATTTTGCTGCATGGTTTCTACAATGTCTATATCATATGTATTAATACATTCCCAAATGAACTAAGATTAGATTTTTCATATCTTTTAAGAATTTCAATATCTTTAATAGCATTATGGATAATATCATATAACACGGTTTCTGAATTTAACTGTTAATGGACTTTAGTCTTCTGTTTTTTAATTTTTTTTAATTCTTTCTAAAATTATGATAAAAAGTGAGATTGTAAATGATTTTTTGAAGTGAGATGCTTTGCATCAAACAATATACTAAGTTAGTTTCTGGATTGTCTACTTAATGTATATTTATATAATATATTTTCCCCCCTCTTTCTTTGTGCCATTGCAAGAGTTAAATTCACAAATTCCCAAGAGTCATTTAGGAAAAGTGCTTAAGAAATTAGTCAAATAGGACAGATGGGGTTGCAGGAATGACTTTCAAAACATTACTCAGGGTAACTCAAAGTCATTCATAATTGGAAATTATGAAAATTTGGCATTCTAAATTACTCTAAATGTAACAAACATGAATAACAAAAATATTACAGATAAATTATTTTTATGTGTAAAATTTGTTGTAATTATACAGATTCTAAGGAAAATTTATAATGAAATCATAACAAAGATACATTTTACTTCACATCATAAACTTAAGGCTATGTCATATAGCACCTCAAGCATTGTTATCCTGTGTATGAAGTGTCTGTACATCCATTTTAGGACTGACTTGTACTGCAGCTTTCAAAATGACTACAAACCTTAATGATAACAATCATGGATACTGAAGCCACAATTTGGTGCAGAATTAGTATGTGCATTTGCATGTGTGTGTGTTTGCACATATGCTGTTTATATATTTGTTTTTATAAGCTTAAATGTTTAAAAGCAAGTTTTTTAAATCAGTATGAAATCTGTTTCAGTTGAAGATTGGTATAGAGAGGTACTCATAAATGATGGACTAGATCTCTACAGCTTTCATTCAAAAGTCAAGTAAGTTCTGTATAAGATGAATAGGATACAATAGTTTTAATATATTTTTTATATAATAAGGTAATAATTCTTGAGATATATATTCATGTTCCATTTACCTCTGTGTGCTATTTGTGTTAAGTCACTGCTTAAAGTAATAATGCTATTGCTTTAATAACAATAATACTCACAAGAATTAATTCTAGACACTGTTTACCATTATCTTACCACATTTGATCTTTACCTTATAAATGATTCTCTTAAATATTCTGAAGTTGTCTGACCTGTCTGCCCATAATAAGAAAGACCACATGAGCAAGGAATTCTATAAACTCCTGGATAGGAGAAAAGAGGATATTGTCTCAGGAGAGTGTAAGAATGAATTTAGTTTGTGAAATGGATGGAACTAGATTTGAAGGTTAATCTGGCATAAAAGTAATTTTATGGAAAATATGTAAATTCTAGAAACTTCCTTCTTCAGAAGTTTCTAATCTGCATTCCTTATGTAAAGGATGTGTGAGAAGCTTGCCTAGATTTCTATGCCAGAAACTAAAGAAAACTATTCAGTTTCTATGCCAGAAACTGAAGCCCACATTTATCATCCTAACCTGAACCAAAATGACTCTCTTAAGCTTTAACAGTTTTGGTAACTCAATACTTCTCATGATTTGTGTTACATAATTTATTAATTGATAATAATTTCAATGTTCTTTTTTTAAATCCTAATAGTTACAGATCAAGCTCTTCTCTTGTAATGAATATTACATCATGCATTTTAGTTAAGTTAATTTTTAATTGTTATTCTATTGTATTTTGTCTCTTTGTTTGCATTAAGAAAGTTTTGAAAGTAGGAAAAAAAATTGCTCTTAATAAACATTTATTTCCATCATAAACAAATTCCATAATTTATTTGCTTAGAATATGTGATCTGAATTCTAAAGAAGACAAATCAACATCCACAGTATACAGGTCATTAGAAAGTGATCAAGAATCTTTGAATAGTAGTTGGGGTTATCTGGTATTTTGATAACATTTTTGACTTTTTTAATTTCAGTATTGCCCATGAAAGGGATGTAAAATCTAATGAGAAAATCAAGATTTAAAGAAAGGAAATCAAAAAGTTCAGAATGGTTGGTGACAGTGAGAATGTACATGGGATGTCACTTTTGAGATGGAAGTATTAGAAAAAGATGACTGATAGAAAAGCTGTAAGTTGAATCTGTATCTTAAGAAGTACACTGACATGTAGAAATAAGGAAGTCTTTGTGCCACTATATAAAGAACTAGTCAGACCACACTTAGATTGTTGTGCTTAGATTTGGTCACCTAATTATCATTGACAGGGAAACAGAGAAAGTCCAAAGACAAGTGAGTAAGGCAATATCAGGACTCTGGAATATTGGTTATGGAGAGAGAGAGAGGTTAAAGGAATGTAAATTACAGAGTTTAGTGAATAGGAGGAAAAGGGTAATATGATAAAGATGTTTAAGCTAGTGATGGAATTTTATCAGATCAATACAGAAGAGATTATAAAAAGAATAAAAGGTGACAGGAGAACTAGAGGCCATCGCTACAAGTTGTGGAAGAGTAAGGTGAAGAAGGATTGTGAGGTGTAGATTTTTTACATGGAGAATTGTGAGTTGAATGGAACACATTACTAGAATATGTTGTGAATGCAGGAGTATTAAGGACTTTTAAGGTTCAACATAGATAAATGCATTGTCAGTTCAGTGAACTGCCTATGATGCCTCTACTGACTACATATAGACATGATAATAATTACAGATAGAAATGGAGATCATGTAGGTCTCTAATATTTTGGGAGATTTTATTTATTTATTTTTTAAATTTCTGCTTCACTTTTCATAGTTATTTAACCTCATTATTGAAACTGAAACAGACAAGAAATATGCAGTAGTAGGTGGCCTCGTCTGCTCTGCAACTTCAGAAGTACATGCAAAATAGTAAACTTACACATGAACATCTACATACAAGAAAAACTAAGTTTATTGATAATCTGAAGTTATGAAATTCAACTTTTGATATTTGTTCTGCTCCCAAGTCTTATTACATTGGCCCAATTTAAATCCAAATGATTGTTCTTCCTTACTGAAAGTGGGAGCAAATTAACTATAGAACTCTCACTATTTTCAGACAATAATATTAGAGCAGAAATGGACAATTAGGCTGACAAGTCTAAGAGGGGGCATTTCATGCAGCTGAAGTCACACCAAGTAACTAGAAGAGGTCATAAGCATTAAATCTAAATTCTAAACTTAAAATTTAGAAGGAAGAAAAATTAACTCAAAGACTAGAGACTGCCAAGAGGCTTGACAGGTAACAGACTGATTTGGAGGAAAATTGTAGATAGGATGTTAGTAATGATGTAAATTTTTCATGTAGTACTATCATATCCTGTAAACCCTTTGAGGATATATATATATATATATCAGGAATTTGATGGAGATGATGAGAAAAATTAACTTAGGACTGCAGTTCGATAATATTTACCTGTTGAAAGGGAAGTTATGAAACCGTGTGTAGAGGCTTAAGTGATGTGAGGACATCATGTTGGAGGCTTAACCACCTTACCAGCCATTAAAGATCAAATATGCACCCTCATAAGCTTTGTATCCATCATAAATTTCAATGTAATATCAATGGTATTACAATTTTAATATGCACTTCGCATCCATGGAAATGTGGACGCCCTGGCCGGTAGCATGGTTAATGGATTGTATACAGCACTCAGAAAGGATTAAAACAGAATTTAATACTTGCTATATTTCATCTCAGTCCCTGAGACATCTTTAGGGAATACAAAAAACTAAGTAAAACACAAATACCACACAATACTAAGCCCAACCACGTGGGTGACTCTAAAGTTCTATCTAGGTGGAGCGCCCTCTAAGGGCAGTTGTAGGTAGCCTGGAATGTAAGGTGAGATCTCTGATAAGTGTTAACCATGTTAATGTATTTATTAAGATTTGGTTGATTTCTGAGAGCTGCTGCTGATTCTAAGAATAGTCTCTCTTTTTTGAATTTACTATTCCTCTAAACTTGTTCTTTAGAGGAATAGTAGTCCTCCTTTACTATAATTCAAATAAGTCAATTTAATAGGATTGAGAGTGTAACTCATATGTGCTAATTAAAAATATATTAGTCTAAATGTTTATTTTGTTTTAAAGGACATATTCTCTAGGAGGATCATATCGACACATCATGATTAAGCCAGAAAAGGCTGAGTGGAACATAATATCATATGAAGATGCCACAAAACCACTACTACTAAGTGACTTAGATCATTTACAGGGAATTTCACTGGAAGAAACAAGTAAGTATCTTTATTCAAATCTAAGACATCTCTTTTTTTTTTCCCCCTTCTTTTTTTTTTTTTTTTTTTTTGATATTTAGATTTGAAGAATTTTCTTAGATGTTAATATCATTATAAAGAATCACAAGTATTTTAAAAATCACTGCAAACACTTGGAAACAGTTACTTGACATCAATTAATGTGCATTTAAGCGAATACAATACAATAAACAATAGGAATGATTATAATTCATCCAACAGTTAGTGTAAATTTCGAAAAAAAATTACAGTATAAGCTATATTACAGGATAAAGTAATTAAAGTTAATAAAAAAGCAATTGCTTAAATTTTCATTTAATATCTAAACAATTGATTGAGCTACTTTTTTTAAAAAAAAAATTAAGCAAAGCTGTTTGAATCGTGCTCGACTTTTTCATCTTTTCATGCAATTTGAGATAGCTGGCGATTGCTTTATCAAGATTTCGGTGGACTTCGAAGCTTCATTCCATATCAGGATCAGCATCAAGCAAAATCTCCTTAGCATACTCAATGTGATTGAAAACTAACTCAAGTTCTTTTGCAGTTAGCTTCTTACTCATAACATTCTCTTCTTGTTCACACTCCTTATCTTCTTCTTCATATGCACGCTGTTCTTTTAGTTGAAGGAGATCGCTTAACTGTTCTGAATGGGAATCGAGCAAGTTTCTCATATCTTCACTATCCAGTTCATTAAATCCAAGTTCTTTTCCAATTGTGCTGATTTCTTTAATAATGTTAGATTTGGGATTTTGTGCATGATAAACTAGCATAGGCTCGAGTTTAAAGTCGCCTTCTGCATTTCCTCCTAATAAAAGCGTAAGACGATCTTTAGATACTTTGTATCCTGGTTGAGATGCTTCAGTTTTAACTAGGAAAGTTTTTGTTAGCATATGCTTCCAAAAGAAACCAGTTTCGTCGACGTTATTTTCTGATCTTCATAATCACCCACCTGAGTTATCTTTTGCAATTCTTCAGGAAACTTGGCTGCAGAATCTTTATAAGCACTAGCAGATTCCCCAGTTGTTCTTACATTATGCAGCCCAGCTCGATTTTTAAAACGGTCAAACCATCCTAAACTCACAGTAAAGCTTTCACATTCCTCTTAAAATTTGGTCTCTTTTAGTGAGGTAAAAATATTGAGAGCTTTTGCCTGAATATTTCCTGCTAAGAGGTATTCCTTTTTGGTTATAATCCTCAATACAATCCTCGATCATTAAATGGCTCTTCTATTTCGGGTGATCAGCATGCTTAAAGAAGCAGTAGCAACTTTTTCTTGTTCTTTGTATTCTTTGCTCTTATTAATATAGTCCAAACTGTAGACTCGCTGTATCCCAGGTCTTGCACAATCATTGTATTACTAGTGCCACTTTAATGTCTCTTAACAAGACAAAAGTGACGCTCACTGCAGATTTGGACAAAAAATTTTGTGTAACATAAAATTTTGCATCATCAACAACTATGGGTCCAATGCCCGTAGGTGTCTACTGTCATCTTGATATGATTCTTCCATTACATTCTGTTTTGTGCAAGATGACTCAATTTGTGTATAGAGTTTCCACACCATTTGACAACATCATCGCCCCATTCTCTGTTTGGTCTTTCTCGTTTGTTCTTTCCTTCAATCATTCCAAACAGCAACGTTTTTAATTTTCTCTCATCATTCATTCTACATATATGGCCAAATAGATGTAGTTTCCTTTTGATTATTCTCTGGATCAGGTTTTCTTTTGGTTGTATTCGTCTGTAGATTTCCTCATTGTTCACTTTCTGTATCCAGCTTATTCTCAAGATCTTTCTATAGCACTTCCTCTCAAGTGCCAATATCCTCCTTTCAGATTCTCTCAGGAGTACCCAGGCCTCACATCCATAGAGCATGCTCATGCTGCTGAAGATACAGGTTTCTAAATGCACAGTTTAGTTTGCATCTTTATAGCTCGGCTCATCCATATTTTGTCCATGGCTTTTAAAATAGTTGTTGCTCTGGTTATTCTAATTTTTATCTCTTTTTTGGAGTCCAAGTCATGCATCATGTGGCATCCAAGATATGTGAAGTGTTCCACATTTTCCAGTTGAAATCTGTCTATCGTAACTCTGTTCAGTAACTCCTGTTGTCCAAATATCATTCTTTTAGTTTTTTCAAAGTTGACATTTAGTCCATATCTTTTTCCTTCTGTGTATAGTGTTTGCAATGTCTGTTCCAGCCTTGCTGCGTCTTCTTCAATCACGACAATGTCATCTGCAAAGCAGAGGTAGTTTATTCTCATGCTATTTATTGAAATGCCTCCACCTTCTTCTTTAATCTTATCTAGTGTTCTTCCCAGATATGTGATGAAGATGATTGGTGATATTGGATCCCCTTGTCTTGTGCCTTGACTAGTGGCAAACCAATCTCCAGTCTCACCTGCTGTTCTGATTTTTGCTTGTGCTTGGCTGTTTATATCATTCAGCAGGTGAATCAATTTATTGTCCACACCATAGGATTCCAAGACAGCCCATATTATATTTTGGTCAATATTATCAAATGCTTTCTGGAAGTCCACGAAACAGATATATCCTTTTGTTCTTTCTTTGAGCTTTCTCTGCTATTAGTCTTAGTGCAAGTATTTGTTGCACTGTGCTTCGATCTTGTCGAAATCCGACTTGCTCATCCGGAAGATGTGCGTCCATATGCCCCTTCAAGCGCTCTGTTAGTATTTTCATCAGCACTTGCCAAGATGACTCATTAATGCAATAGTTTTGTAATTGGTGCATTCTAAAGCATTGCCTTTCTTATGAAGAACAATCAAGACCGATTTTTTCCACTCTTTGGGGGCATACCCTGATCTCCATATTTCATTACATAGCTTATATATTTCTTTTGCAACTGATTCTCCCCCATATTTTAGTATCTCGCCTATCATGTTGTCATTTCCAGGACTCTTGTTGTTCTTGAGATGTTTTATAGCCTTATTCACCTCCTCTTCCAAGATGTCATTTTCAAAGATCTCTGCTGGTGGAGAGATTGCTTTTAGTTCTTTGATTACTTCTGTTGCAGTATCATTTAGTTGATTTTTATATAGTTTGCTGCAATATCTTGTCCATCTGTGTATGATTTCTGTCTTGTCCATCAATACTTGACCATTTTCATCTTTCACTGCTACTGATCTTGTTTGCCACTTCCTATTGACATTTCTTATAAGTTTGTAGACCTCTCTAGTTTTATGTTCTCCATGGTACTGTTCAATGTCTTTGCACTGGTCCTCCAACCATTTGGCTTTATCAGATCTTGCTGCTTTCCTTACTTTATTCCATTTTTGATGGTATGATTCATCTGCTGCCTCTGAATTATCTCTTTTAAGTTTCAGTTCTCTTTTCTCTAGTACCAATTTTAGGGTTTCCTGAGTTATCCATTTCTTGTTGATGTTTTCTCTTTCAGGAATTACTTCCTCTACTGCTTTTTTTAGCACTTTAGTCAGTCGTTCTGCTCTTGTATTTATATTTTGTTTTTCACTTGGGGTCTTAAGCTTAGTTTCCAATATGTTCTGATATGCTGTTCTTAGCCTGTCTTCACTTAGTTTTGAGATGTCTCTAGCTTTTTGGAACTTTCCTTTGTACTTCTTTCAGTTTTAGTCTTATATTCACAATCACTAAGCTGTGGTCCGAATCAATATCAGCTCCTTCGAATGATCTGCACTGTTGAACTGAGGTTCTCCATTTCTGGTCTATTAATATCAGGTCGATCATATTCCTGTGTTTGCCATCGAAGGAGTGCCATGCCCATTTATGACAATCTTTTTATTGGAATTTGGTATTGCAAATCATCAAATTTTGCATAACGTAAAAAAATCAAGTTAACTGATTAATCACTCGCTTAAGCAGAAAATAGTATCATTTCACTCGGTCATGGTAACTGATTATTGCACATATTGAATTCACATTAAGTGGGGTTTTCCTATATTTCCAAGTAATTAGCATAACAGAGTAGTTATATAACATCAACTTTGTCTACAATACTTGGAAATCTGAGCTTACAATGTGATCACCATTATTTTCTGAAATCTATCATTAAGAATATACGGGTTACTATATGTCTCACATAATGAAGACTTTTGTTATGTACCTCCATAGGGCAGATGGAAGAATGATATGTGTCATTTGGTATAGTAAGTCCAAATTCAAAAGTGAGTTCACTGATTTCATATGAAGATGGAAAGGTTTTTCCATCCCCCAGAAACTCACAGTCTATGCCCCCTTTCAACTCTTAACCAGCTCTTTCCTCCCATCACACTATCTTGATATGTTTCTTGGTTTGCTGGCCTCTGATAACAGTTGGTACAGAGATACTTCTTTGAGGTATATCAAAAAGAGATACCTCTTCTGAATACCTCAGCTAACATCAAAAGATAACTATAGTTGACTCTTAACAACATTAATTAGGAAGAAAATAAATTTTTTATAAAAAAAACATTTGGGTGTTCAGGCATCAAAAGATCTTCTCTCTACCTTTCCCTTGATGAAAGGCTAGTCTGCCTTAAATATTGCAGTAGTGGCAGAGAGAGATCTGGTGAAAGCTGTCACTTTCTGAAAATAGCATATAATGCTATTTATTAATATCAACCCAAGTAAGATAAATATCTTACTTGGGTTGATATTAAAACTAACACTGTCAGATAATTGAGTTAGTGATGTAATATAGCTAGAAGCACAATGTGATCACTTTGATTTGGAAAGAATAGGGTAATCCTGTCAAGAAGATGTGCGACCATTTCTAGGGTTTTACAAATGTCGCAAATTAGTCATCTCAGATGGAGGCAGCAGTTTTCCATCCTGAAACTTGGATTGTCCCTCCTGCAAAACAACAGGGGTTTGTTTTGCAGGCGGTACCAACACAAGTAATGTTTCTGAAGCAATTCAGAAACATTACTTTCGCCTTTGTGGTGATTATTTTTTTTAGATTTCCATGTTTTTTTGCAAAGTAGATAGCATTTCTACTCTCCAGCCAATAGGATATAGGCTCAGATTTCATGGATGCATAGATAGATGCTAGTGAAAAGTCTTTGGATGATAGAAGATTTTCATGGCTTACTCTGAGATTGCATCCTGATTATTGAAAACCTGAAGTGGCTAGACAAAAGTGATATGTTTGGCCTTTAGGTTATCCTTGCTAGATTATCCTTTACCATTATAATCTGATCTTTATAGAACTTTGCACATTTTCCCCTCCAGTAGAAAAAGCTGGTATTTTCTTCTATAAAGGTCAGGATCCATCCATAGGCACAAATTTACAGTATTTCATGTTCCCTCAAGTATATGGCCAAATTAGCCATTTTTTTTTTTTTTTTTAAAGACAAACCTTATAAATTTAAGGTACTATATAGACTTGTCTAGAACAGGCTTTTACAAATATCCATGTCCACAGTGGGGTTCGAATCACAATCTGTTGGTTGAAGAAAACGTATGCTATCCAGGCCGACCATTTGTAAGTATAAACACAAGGAATACATCACATTCCAGGAATAATGCCATTTAAGTTTAGCTGGCCATACGTTTGTCCTCTCATTATAAAAATCAAGTGACAGTAGATGTTTCTCTGCTATCAGAGCCCATATAACTATTCACCCGTGATTAGTAGATCTGACCAATGTAGAAAGGCTTCACTGGAATTCTTTGAAGTCCTATCTTCACTAGTCGCAATTAAATGTGAATTAAATGCTGGCCATCTTTCATTTCTGAGGAATCATCAAAAATAAGAAAACTACCAGAATTATACAAAGTTTTTTTTTTAGCTAATTGAAGGTTGCTTTGAAAAAAATGCATCTCTTAATCTCACTTCCCTAGTTACGTTTGTGTTGATGTAGTATGTGTACCACCTGTTTGTTTTTCGTTGGCATTAGTTTTTTTTTATTTTGTGGACTCTTCAGATGATGAGTGCCACATTTGCCAAAATATTAGCATAGTGAAGTTACTTCTATTTATTTGAATGGGATAATTTTTAGCAGGTGTTTAGGCAATTTTCATTTTATCATTTTTTCCTTTTTTTTTTTTTTTTTTTTTTTTTTTTGTATATAAACAAAAATATAGGTTTGTAGGTCCACATGGCCTGGGAGAAAGAAATAGAAGAGGAGAGAGATTAGCTGAATTTGTTGCAGCTGAACAGCTCTTTATCATGAACACTTTTTTCAACAAACGCCCAGGAAGAAGATGGACTTGGCAATCACCGAATGGAAACTTTCGGTTTCTGAATTTTTTGTGAAATTTTCATTTCACAAAAAATGAAATTGACTACATTTTATCAGGCTGTAAAAGACTGGTACAATAGGCGAAACATACTTCAACATTGATTCTGATCACAGACTCCTCAGAGCCATTATAAGAATAGACCACAAAAAAGGACAACATATCAGGACAACATCAAACCACAAAAGACAACACAAACAAATAGACTACCACAAGTTCAGGAAGTACATAAAAGAGACCGAATGGACTATTAAGAACTATTACATAAATGATGACTATGTTGACTTTATTAATAAATTCAATGAGTGCAAGAAAAAAATTGGAAATTCCTGTGAAACAAAAGAAAAGAGAATGACTCTTACCTCAAACTATAGAACTACTAAAAAAGAGAAAAGAACCGAAGAAATCTGAAGAAAATTTTCTAGAATACAAAATTATCTGTAAGTTACTAAGGAAAAGAATTCCAGAAGACTACAAAGCTTTCAGGATACAAAAACTAAGAGAAGCAGTGCAGGCAAAAACCAGCCTGAAAAAAATAGAGAAAGACTTAAATTTTTGCTTGCACTGCTTCTCTTAGTTTTTGTATCCTGAAAGCTTTGTAGTCTTCTGGAATTCTTTTCTTTAGTAACTTACAGACTTTGTCAATTCCATCTGCTTTACAGGATCAAAATGGAGAAAAACATACTAATAGAAAAAAGGATAGAAGAAATTATGCAGAATTTTTATAATGATCTCTATGCAACTAAGTGCCAAGTTTCAGAACCTATCATTCCAAAACCAAGCAATATACCAGATGTACTTCCAGAAGAAATAGAACATGCCCTAAAGAAAATGAGTAAAGGTAAAGCCTCAGGACTTGATCATGTTAAGGCTGAAGTAATCCAACAAGGTGGACCAATTATTTTCAAAGCCTTGGCTGCCAGATTCACATGGTACTTCAAAGAAATAAGATTCCAGAGGAATGGAAGACCTCAAAAACCATACTTGTATTCAAAAAAAGGGAACAAGGAAGACATAAAAAACTATCATCCAATATGTCTATTCTCTCTCACATATATAAAATCATGAACAGAGTAATACTGAACAGAATCCAAAACACACTCGAAGACAACTCCAGTAGAGAGCAGGCAGGATTCAGAAGAGGCTTCTTACAATAGATGATATCCAGGTCATTTCACAGCTAACAGAAAAATGCAGAGAATACCAAATCCCTTTATGTTTCCTCTTTATTGATTTTAAAAAAGCATTTGATACCATAGAACACAATACAGTCATCAGTGCCTTACTGGAAATAAATGTGGACCCTATTTACATCCACATGATAAAAGAAATTAACAAAAATCAGACCACACAAATAACTCTATTTGATCAACCTATAAATATAGATATAAATACAGGGGTCTGCCAAGGTGATGTGATCTCCCCCAATCTATTTACGAGCACTTTAGAATACATTCTGAAAAAAATAGACTTAAACGAAGGAATAAGCATAGATGGTGAAAAACTACAAATCCTTATGTTTGCCGATGATCTAGTAGTGATATCCCATAATCCAAAAGACCTAGAAGAAATGGGTGAAAAAATATACACAAACAGCAGTAAGATAGGCTTAGAAATGAATCTAGGAAAAACATAATGGATCAAAACATCTACACAAGTGACAGTCACCTATGTATTAATAACATCCATATAGAACAAATTGACTCCCACAGTTACTTAGAACAAACAATAAAAATGAATAATGATTTATCTGAAGAACTAGCAAAAAGAAAGAAAAGCTGCATGGCTATCATTCAACAGACTAAAAGAAACACTTACTGATCCAAATCTTGACATCTCTGCAAAGGCTAAACTATTTAATAGTGACATTCTTCCATCACTCACATATGGATCAGAAACATGGAACATGACAAGAAAAGAAGATGAGACTCTCAGAATAACTCAGCATGCAATAGAATGTAGGATTTGTAACATCAGCAAAATGGAACATGTTAGAAACACGTAACTAAGAAAGAGATCAGGCACAAAAGATGTGGTAACTGCAGTATATGAAAGCAAGATGATGAGATGGGCAGGTCACATAGCCAAACCCAGGGATAACAGATGGACATATAGAATACTCAACTAGCAACCAAGAATAAAGAGAAAACCAGGAAGACCATCTACAAGATGGGAAGATCCACTAGTGAAATCTGTGGGTATAACATGGAAGAGAGAGAGAGAGAGGCTCAAGATCGAGATTGTTGGAGGCATCTTTGTGGCCTGCACTCATGGAGAAATCCTGAATGAAACACAGGTCCATCAAGGTAATAAACAAAAATGTAATTATTTTGCATCTCTTTTCATACTGTACGTTTTTTTTAATGTTTTACGTTTAGGTTAAAAAAGTATGTTAATTATTCTAATACACTTAAATGATTAACACATTAAGTAATTCCATGAAAAAACTTAATACTGGTCATTATTTTATTTCAGGTGGTTCTTCTCAAGCACTCAGTATAGAGTTTTGTCTTCCATCCTCATGTTATGCAACTATGGCTCTTAGAGAAGTACTGAAGATTGACACATCAGCATCAGTTCAAAAGTCTGAAAGTCTTTCCTGATGAATGTGAAATATCTTTATATATATATATATATATATATGAAATCTTGTATGAAATAAAAGATATTAGCATTTTTTTAAAATAATGCATTTCATTATGATTATCATTTCATTATCTGTGAGACATATTCTTCATACATTACATTACATTTAATGACTTAATTCGAGTCAAGTGATATTTTCAAGGAACAAATTGGGTTTTTACTTCTCTCCTTCATAGTTTTATTTTTCATCAGAACAATTATTATCTCACAGGATACTTTGGTTCATCTAAAACTGCTTATATTATGGCAACTTGTGAAGGAAAGATAACTATGGGAAATCCATCAAAAATATAATCAAAACATATCCACAATAAAAAAAATAAATGCTTAATTAACACATTATAATGAAACTATAGCTATTTCAGTTTGTATCTGAATCATCAGTGCAAGAGAATAAATGAAGAAAACTCAATGTAACAATGTGTGTGTGCTGTGAACAGTAGTTGTATTTACATGTGTGGGCACAAGGATGCTAAGTTATAAACTATATTATATTTGACAAGAAATTATATTGTTTTGATCCTTTATCCAAACATAAGCAAACAAAGTTTGTATGAAGTATTTTCATCACCACTCTACTTGTATATAGAGAGGCTCTTGACTTCACATCAATTGTCTCACTATTCCCATAATACAAAAATTATGGATAAGGTTACCTAGATTGGTTTCAACCTTTATTGAGGTACTGTTAGGGCATAGGGGGGGTACCTTTCTCCAAAAACTGAAAGATCTACAAGATCACTCTAAATCTCACTGAGTGACCCAAAAGATCACTACTAAACTCATCAGTGCTATATTCAGTGATCTCTACTCCTGAGAACAAGATTCAGAGTTCATAGCTGTAGAAGGCACACAATCCAATCGAAATCCAATGTCAAAGTCTTGTTGATGCTTTTTTAATCTAGAGGGGATTGTACAGGCAGAGTTTGTACCCAGAGACATTTCAGTCATCTCTGAATATTACAAAGAAGTACTGGAATGTTGCAGAATGACGTGCATCAGAAAACACCACGAAAGTGGGCGAATGGTTTCATGTTGCATCATGACAACCCCGCTGTAATACACATTTCTTATTCAATAGTTCTTGTTGGACAAAAATATTACTGTGCATTCACATCCACCATATTCACCTGATTTAGTGCCCTGTGATTTTTGGCTCTTTCCAAAGTTGAAATCAACAATGACGGGAAAACATTTTGCATCAATACAAGAAACTGAAGCAGCCATGACAACGTGTCTAAAAGAACTAAAGAAAGATAACTTTCAGAACTGTTTCAAAAAGTGGCTGGAATGTTGGGACAAGTATGTGGCAAGCCATGGAGACTACTTTGAAGGAGATTAATTTATATCTGTATTTGGGTTAATAAACTTCTTGAATTCTAACATTCACTGCACATCTCTTGATCAAAAATTACAGTGAGTATGGTTCACATAGATGTATGAATTCTTCCATGATATGTGATGGAGGAATTACAGAACAACATCAAATATGTTAGCTCTTCTATTAGAAATGTTTTTGCTAATATAGATTCCACATGAAAGAACCAGATGGGATAGAATAATTTATTGACTACTCTACTAACTCCGTGAAAATTCTTGTGCACATCATTACGAGAAATATGTGAATAAACTAAAAAACAGGTTATAACAGGTAACATACATAATGAAATATTTGAAAACAGGAATAACATGTAAAGTATGCCTTTGTTATGAAGTTGTTTGCTGGTTGATGGTTTGCTGCAAACTACTGGTAATCACGTGCGTTCTGTGTCATGTTGAATTAGAGAAGACCTGATTTGATGTAAAATTGTTCCCTTTTATTGAGAATGTTTGATCATTTCAGCTGATTCCTTGAATGCTCTTGAGAAAAAAAACACTAATCTGTGTGGAGCATTTTGTTGACATAATACTTGATGTTTACTTTCAGTTGTATGTGCTACCAGTTCTTATATGTGTTTCTTTTTCTCTACATCCTTGATATATTCAGATTGGAGTACTTCTCCTGACCTGCCTGTTCTGTGTAGTGTAAACCACAGCTACAGTTGATCTTAGTTGACACTAGGTTTTTTGAGAGGTTGATGGGTAGGTTTCAGGAGATTAGTGATCTTGTTGAGAAGGTAGGAGCAATCTTTATATGATATTCAACCAGAAATGGTCAAGTATGGAGTTGCAAAAGTCCTGCAATGGCTGCACAGCATAGTTCAAAAGGCCTGGACAGAGGGACAAATTCCAGATGATTGGAGTAGAGCTCTCATAGCACCCATATACAAAAAGGAAAATAAAAATGAATGTGAGAATTACTTTCTCACATTCAGTTTTCTCACAGTTAGAGAGATATTTCCCTACTGAGCATTCCTGGTAAGATTTATGCAAGCATACTTGAGAAATGGGCAAAAAAGATTGTAGAAGGGAAGTTTGGTGAAGAACAAGCTGGATTCAGGCCAAATAGAGGCTGTCAGGATCCGATTTTCACTTTACAACAAATAGTTGAGAAATCGTGGGAATATAACAAAGACCTGTATTTAAGCTTTGTAGACCTGCAAAAGGCATATGACAAGGTGCCAAGAGAAGCTATTTAAAATGCTACAGTCATATGGTGTCAATGAGACATTATATCAAGCAGTACTTAGTCTTTATTTGAGTTGTTAGTCAGCAGTTAGAATTGAAGGAAGTACAGGAAGATGGTTTGATATTAAACCTGGTGTCAGACAAGGATGTACATTATCCCCTCTGTTATTTATTATCTATACGGATCACATTATGAAGGAAAGCGGTATTAAACTTGATATCAAAATTGGAGATGTTAATCTCAGCTCTTTACTTTATGTAGATGATGTTATACTTTTAAATAAATCTGCTACAAGTCTGCAAGATTCCCTGACTAAATTGAATACGTGTTGTATGAAGGTCAGCAATAACAAGACAAAGACAATGAAAATAGGCAGAAGCATTGAAAAAAAAATATCAACTGCATTGTGAATGGAGAACCTATAGAACAAGTAAAACATTTCAGCTACTTAGACACGATTTTTAGTGAAAATGGTAATTTAAATATGGAAATGGACAACAGAATCAACAAAGCTAGTATGGTAGAAAGTGAATAGAATAAATTCATATGGAATAAGAGAGAAATTAGTCAAAAATGCTAAATTAGCTGTATACAAGAGAGTGTTCAAACCAATTTTAACTTATAGATCTGAGAGCTGGGTTAGAAATAAAACACTTGACCAAGTCCTGAGAAAGATTAGGGGTGTGAACAGATGGCATCAATGGCAATATCATATTAAAAACTAGGATATTATGCCAGCCTGGTTGGCCGAGTGCTTTACATATCCACTCTCCAGCCAAAAGGCTGCGGGTTCGAATCCCACAGCCTTTTGTAGATTGTCTCTGAAAACACTAGTGATGGTAGTGGGCAGTAGATGGCGTTGGTGTAGTTGGGGTTCGTTGGAGACAGAGTTGTAAAATAGGTGCCCTCCCTCGCTGAGTCGTTGGACTCCCTGGGGGTATCAGGTAATAATAATAGGAAAGAACTTGACATTCTTAGTATCCAGGAATGTGTTAGCAGATCTAATCTCAGGTGGTACGGTCACTTAAACAGAATGGGAGGAGATTAGGAAAACAAGTGTTCTTTGCCAGGTTGGCAGGAAAAAGACCCAGATATAGGTGGATTGATACATGAAAAGGTGCCTTAGAACAGCGCTTCCCAAACTGTGGGCCGTGGCTCCCCTTGGGGGCCATGAAATAATGAAAACAAATTTAAAATGTTTTAAGACTATGAATAGATTTTTTTTATTTTAAAAGAAACGTATTTAACTTTTATTATTTATAATTTCTTTTTTTGTTATTTTTTATATTTTAATGGAAAAATTCGCACATTGGTGTTGGTTCACAAACTTTGCTTCCTGTTATTTTGGCGCTTAATGAATATTAGTAAATATTGCTTATTCATATGTTTCATTTCAAAGCAGTGGTTAATTGTATTTACCTCTCCAGGGAAGCTCCAAATCTTCCTGTCCCTTTCATCACCCGTTCGTAATCAGGGACTGTTGATATTGACAGTCCCTGATTACGAACGGGTGATGAAATCAGGGACTGTTGATATTGACTTTATATACATATCAAACTCGTTTTATATTATCGCTGTCATCCCAGCTAGTTTTCTGTTACCAATAAAAGTTTCGCATATACTTCACACATGAAAAAAAGCTTAAACAAGTTCATGTGGGGAGATAGTAACTGGCTTGCAGTGGTAAACAACACGCCCTCCCTAACAGCCACTATACTGCAGAGGCAATAAAAACAAGTACTTTTATTATGCCAGTCAATAAGGTATGAGGAGTCTGTGTAATATATTTCTCAACAAATAGTGCAATTAGACAACTGGGATAAAAACACACTAATTAATGAATCACATGTCCCCTCACGCAGAAACTATGCTGTATAGACTGAAACAAAACCATATGTTGCATGGGCAAACACAGCATCTAACTAAAAACTATTGTTATTAATTAGATGTGTGTGAGTTCGATTTCCCAAGGCAGCAATAAAATTCAACCGAACGTGTTAAAATTCTGTAAAAGTGTTAAAACTAAGTAATATATATATATAATGAATGTTATGGCAGTTTCACATATGGAATTCGGTTGAAGAGAGTTAGCATTTCAACTCAATTGTCAGCTATGCTTTTATCTTTCGGTTGCATGATCTTTTGTTAATACCGCACCAATCATATGCATTTAATAACTTGCCTTTGCTGTCTGTTTCGCGTTAGGCTTAATTACATTAAAGGGAGAAAAGTCACAAAAGAAAAATGTTCCTGGTCCGGGATTCCCTTATTCAGGTAATATTCACTAATTTCATGTTATCAGTTTGTGGTGTGCCAGTATCGGTAAGTGGTGATATTATTTGATTTATTCTACATTAAAAAATTAACCTTGAGATGGATAGGTGGTTGATAAAAAAAATAAAAAAAAATCCCGCGAACAATCAGAAGCAGACTCAAAAAAAAAAGGACAGTATTTCATATTTTACCAGAACAGCCCGCATCGTGAACCAAACGGTAAGAGGCAAAAAATGTAATATATGCATTTGATTTTTGCCATATTCACTGTGTATGTTTTGTGTTGAATATAAATACAATAAATATTATAATAATATATATCTATTACGATTTTTTTTCGAGGGGGGGGGGGCGT
This sequence comes from Typopeltis vanoorti, assembly GCF_054136105.1. Lineage (NCBI taxonomy): Eukaryota > Metazoa > Arthropoda > Arachnida > Uropygi > Thelyphonidae > Typopeltis > Typopeltis vanoorti. The sequence goes on from NC_143551.1 coordinate 53,463,523, forward strand.
GAAATATTTTAATTTTTGCAAAGGGGGCCCTGACATCCAGAAGTTTGGGAAGCACTGCCTTAGAAGACAGAAATATAAGATCTGATAATGTTGGATTCTTGACAGATAACAGATTGATTTGGAGAAAAATTGTAGATAGGAAGTTAGTGGGATGTAAGTTCTTCATTTAGTACTATCATAATATCCTGTACACCCCTTGAGGGTACATGTCAGGATTTTGATGAGTATCCTTGATATTTTATCTCTGACTGACTGACTGTATATAGGGGAGAATTGTTGTTCTAATCATGTTCATCTGGCTGTCTTGGAAGTTGATGTTTCGAATTTTGTTCACTAATGTTCTATTGTAACCTCATCAACAATTGTAACATCTTGACTACCTCAGCACCATCCTACCAATGGGTAGGATGGTGCTGAGGTAGCAAGCTCTTGTTTTCTTTATCTATATTAGTGGAGATTCTGTAATTTCTGTCACATAGGGAATGAATAATGCCTATTTTGTGTGCCTGGTGGTGATGGGATGTGGCGTACAAATATCATCCAGCGTTTGTTATCTTCCCGTACACTGAGAAATTGAGCATGTTCTGTGTCTAAAAATGGTAAAGAGCTGTCTACCTCCATTCACTTTTGAATTGGAGATAGACAGGTCTGAAGGTTGAAGAGCCCATTTCTAATCCTTCCTTCTGTGCAAAATATTTTTCTTGGAATTTGAAGAGAGTGGTATTAATGCAACGTTTAAAGAGATCCATAGTGTCTGGTAGAAATAGATTCTGTAATGGTTGTAATCTTTCTATTCTTGGTACATTGGTGAACAGATTAACATTGTCAAGGCTTGCAAGCAAATCAGTAAATTCTGTGGTAATGTCTTTATGGTGCATTCTATGAAGTATGTCATGTCCTTTACAAAACAGGTTGTTTTGCTGACATGGGGACTTAGAGATTTGCTAGATATTTGATCAGCAGTGTAATTCTTGCATCAACAATAGGTATCAGTGGCAAGCCCTGCTTGTGAACTTTTGGGACTTCATAGATCTTGGTACTATGGAGGGGGGGGGTATAAGTTATTGATCTTATTATGACCTTGTGCTGGGTCATGACCAACTTTTATATAGGTGTTTGTATTATTCAGTAGAGATTGCATTTTTTTTTTTTTTTTAATGTATTCTGCAGAATTCGTAGCAAATGTATGTTTTTCATTGTCATTTCTGCTTTCAAATATTTCATTATGTACATTACTGTTATAACTCGTTTTTTAGTTTATTCACATATTTCTCCTGATGATGTGAAACACAAGAATTTTCATGAAACTAGTGGAGTAATCAATAAATTATTGTATTCCATCTGGTTCTTTCATAGATGTCCTCAAATCCACAGAACCCAGAACCCTTTGCAATGATGTTAGCTCTTCATTTCTGAATTAAATATATAATTTTTCCATCTCAGTCATTTTCACTTTTAAACAGTCTTTTACTCCCTTTCTACTTAATAAGTAATTAAATTCAGCTATGAAGTAAGATTGGATCTTTGAATATAGATTAAACCATGCTAGTTTTTCAAAAAGATCATATCACAGTTTGTGACAGAAATACATAGAAATATCACTCATTTAACATATCAGAAGAATCGGTACAAAATGTCTATTCTTTTGACATTGCATCATTTATTAAATACAGTGATAATTAAATCAAATTAATTAAACTTTAACATCACAGGAACATTTGTTTATTAGTTTTGGCTATAAAAGCCAAAATAGCCAGCCTGGCTGACTGAGTGGTTAGCATATCTGCTCTCCTGCCAAAAGACTGCAGGTTCAGCCTTTTGGCTGGAGAGTGGATTCTAACCTCCAGCCAATAGGCTGTAGGTTAGAATCTCACCGTGGACACAGATGTTTGTGATTGTCTGTAAAAATACCTAGTGATGGTGGTTAGCAGTAGATGTCATTAGTGTAGTTGGTGGATTGAGTGTTGGAGATGGAGAGTTGTAGAATAGGTGCCCTCCCTCAATGAGTCTGGGACTCCCTGGAGGTGTCATGTAATAATAATAATAATAAAAGAACACAAAATGCTGTTTTTTGAAATAGTACCAAGTGAATTTCTCTACAATTTGAAATAAAATGTGAACAACTTTTGAGAGAACTTTTCTCTTCTAACAGATTTGAAGTGATAAAACATTACAAGAAAAAATCAAAATGAAATAGCTGTAATAAGCTATTTACTGTCATTGTGCGTTCTTTAACCATCCTCATTGGTCATGATTTTCCTTCCAAAAATAAAAAAAAAAGAGAGAGAGAAAGAAATCCAGTATGAAAGTAATTAATCTAATAAGGTTTTTAAGATAATTAACTTTGAATAGTTTATACTTTTTATTATTTTTTGCTTTATATTAAAAATAATAATATTATTATTATTGTGTAACATCTCCAAGGAATCCAAAGACTCATCGAGGGAGGACACCCACTCCACAACTCAATCCACCAATTACAGTGACCCACAACTACACCAATGCCATCTACTGGCCACCACCACCACTAGTATTTTCACAGACAATCACAAACATCTGTGCCTACGGCGAGATTCTAACTTGCAGCCTATTAGCTGGAGAGCAGATACACTAACCTCAGCCAACCAGGCTGGCTGGAAATATTTTTAACAATATTTTCTAACAGAAATATTTTTAAGTTTTAGTGTACTACTTCGGAAGTCATTCTTTTGAGGATTGGTTTTTGTACTATATGGGGATGGAATTCTTTCATAAAATACTTTTCAGTATTTTATGAAAGAATGTAAACAGCTATATAGTAGATATAATATATATCTTTCTCTTATTTCAAAGAGGCATCATTTATAAATATCCACTATTATTTTGTACCAAATAGGCAAACAGTGTTTGTATATTGAAATTAAACTGACCTGGCTTACTATGGAAACTGTTGACATCTGCCTTGGTGAACATAAAAAATATATCTGGCACTATTGTTATGGCAAGTTGGGTCTAGCAGACCATACCTTATATATCCCTTTACGCAGGATCAGGTGGAAGAAAACAAAAGTGCTACACAGAAGTCATAAGTCAGGGAGATTGTTTTTGGAATCAACAGAAGCTTTAAAACATACTCCAAACCTCAGCAAGTATGGCTGTATAAATTTACCAAAAATCTGGGAGGCAGTCATTTTAAGATCTAATTAATACTTGTTTTTTTTTTCTCTCTTTTTCCAACATAGATGGTGCCAAATTAGAACTTGAGTTCCTTGCGTTGTCCATTACAATTTTTTTAAACTATTCCCACTGTTATACCATATTGTTGTTTCGTGTATTGTGACAAGTTGTTGCTCTGAAGATGCTGGATGTAATACCAGTTAATAAATATTAATTATTTTCTTATCATTCTGTGTTGTAATAAATACCATGAAAATAAACAAACGTACTGCCGACACATAAGCCTTTCCACATGTTATGGTCTAGTATAGCCTAAATGTCAAATTCACAATGTTAAATCAAGGCTTCCCACATATCATGAACCTTTTATCACTCATCATAGTTAAGAGTTCTGTGTGAGTAATCTCTGTTGGCTCCTTGAATGTTTTCTCAGAATTATAATCTGTTCTGAATGGGATCATTCATAGTTATTACTGCTCTGATCACGAAAAGATCTGTGAAATATTGGTACTAATGCATAAAATAAGATTGATTAATGCCAAAGATTACATAGAACTTATTATTAGGAGAATAGTAGAAAGATAAAGTGTTTTACATTAGCAGAAAATAGGCCTTATGCTGCATGTGGTTGTAAAAGGAGGCTGGACTGGAATAACATCTGAATTTCATCATCAAATTCTTGACATGTACTCTCAAGGAGGTGTATAGGTACATCTGAATTCCAATCGGAGAAAAGTATTATTATTATTAGAGACAGAGAGAGAGAGCATTTCATGAGTTGGAGGTTATACTATCACATAAAACTCCTCACTGTAATTAAAGGATACAATTTAATGATGTATGGAAAGTCTCAAGTATTGTATGAAAGGAGAGAAGTTTAGTGCTCTTCTTGATATGTAAGACTATGCCACTCTACTAAACCATATCTTAAAACAGATCACTTGAGAAAGATGAAACTGCACTGATAATTATTTAATAATAATGGTTTAGAAATTACTATTATGAAGATGGTGTGCATGTGTGTGTGTATCATCATCATCAGCCATTGTCAATCCACTGCTGGATGAATGCCTTTCCAAGATTACTCCAAACTGTCTGTCCATGGCTCTCCTTTCCCCATGTCGCTCCTGCAAATCTGATGATATCATCAATCCACCATGATTTAGGTTGGCATTGTGGTCGTTTTTCCTCTCGTGGAATCCAATCCAGTACTTCTTTTGTCCATCATTGATCTTGTCTTCAAGCAATATGCCAAGCCCATTGCCACTTCAGATGTTTCACTCTTCCTATGATGTCAGAGACTTTGGTTTGATTTCTTATTCATGTATTCCTTTTGTGATACCAAGCATATTTCTTTCCATACTAAATTGTGCTGTTCTTAATTTTTGAATTTCCTTTGCATTTAGCATCCATGGTTCACAGCCATATGTCAATATAGGAAGAATACATTGGTTAAAACTTTTCTCTTCAGGCATAATGGTAGTTGGCTTTTGAATAATGAATGCAATTTTCCAAATGCTTTCCACCCAAGCATCGTGCATCTTTTAATTTCGTCCATGATATTTTGTTCCATTAATACCTGTTGTCCTAAATATATGTAATGGTTACTTGTTTAATTTCATCATTATTGATTTTTATTATTTTTGGTTGGACCTATTGAACGCAGTTGAAGTAACGATAACTATGTTATCTGTAAAGCATAAATGGCTTAAATATCTTCCATTTATCTTCAGTAGTGGATGGTTGGTATCTTTAATCGTGTGAAATTAGTGATTTTTATATGTTTTATTACATTAGCTTCTTAGTATATTTTGTATCAAAATATGATGGAATATTGTTAATATTCCAACAAAAATAGAACCATAAAATGATACCAAATCCTCACAAGACCAGTAGAGCAGCAACAAAGATTTCCCTTTCCAATCAAGAAGTTTGAATATTTCTTCTGAATAATTTCGTGATTGTGAATAATTTTGGAGATATTGTGTCACCCTGTCTTATACCTCTCTGTATTTCCACAGTAAAGATGTTTCCATTGAAATGAATTGCTACTGTGGCATTAGTGTATGCTGATTTGATGGTCCTGACGTATGGCTCCTTCACTTGTTGGTATTGTGCAAGTTTTTACTGAATCAAAGGCTTTCTCATAATCAATAAAACCAAGACATAATGGTAATGATATTCATTACACCATTCAATAATCTGTTGTACAACTTGAATATGGTCCATTGTACTAAAGCCACTTCGAAAGCCAGCCTGTTCTTTTGGTTGCGAGTTGTACAAAGCCTATAAACTAAGACTTTTGTAAACTACTGATGGGTCGGTAGTTCATCAAGTCTTCTACTTCACCTTTTTTATGTATCAGAATTAGGGTATACCCTTCCATGTTCTTGGTACATCATTTTTCTTCAAGCATAAGGTAAATAGTTTTGCTAATATTTTGTAGATCATTTCTCCACCTGCTTTTAGAAGTTCAGCATGCTCCACATAACTTCTGGTAGAATCTGTGGTGCTTCAGCTATTTCATAGTTGTCTTCTTCTTCATTTAATCATCATCCTGATATAATACTGAATAAAATTCTTCAATTCTTTTTGCTATAGCATATCTATTTCAGGTTATGGTCCCATTTTGTAGTTTGACTGCAACCATCTGTTTATTGCTGTTTTTTGCATTTTTGAGACTACGGTTGTTTTCAATTGTTTGTTGTATGAATTTACAATTGAATTTTCTTATTTTTTCTGTGATATGTTTTCTGACTGTTTTGCACAATTCAGTTTTATTCCGTAGGCTATTTGTTTCATTTCTCTTTGTTTCTTCAGAAATTTTTCAAATAGCTGTGGTACCAGCTATTTCAAGTGAGCATTGTAAAATGTTTTGGATAATGTCATTACTTTCTGATGGATCAGCATTGTCATCTATAATAAGATTTTTAAATCTGTCGTTTATTTCATGTTGGATTATATCTTTTTTAATGTTGAGTTTGTGTATATCTATGTTTTGCTTTGATCTTCAAAACATTTTCTTCTTTCTTTTTATCAGTTTATTTGAATCTTACTGATACCATAAGATAGTCACTTCCAATGTTGAAGGCGTTTATAACAGAGCTGTCTTGAAAGATGTTTTTTTTTTATTGCTGAGGATAAAGTCAATTTCACTAGTTTTTCCGTTTGGACTTTTCTATGTCCAATTCCTATGTTTTTTTCTTGAATAAAGAATTCATGATGCACAGGTTTTCTTTTTCTGCAAATTTTATTAACCTTGCTCCTCTATTATCTCATATCCAAAATTTCCCATTTAGTTTTCATCTGATTGTTGTATACCAATTCTAGCTCTCATTACAATTTTATATATATATATATCCTCCTCCTCCTTTCCCGTATCAGGCCTAGTGGCCTGTTACATTTGTATTAGGCATGGCCTATTACGATTTGAAATCGTGACCACTTCGAGGATAAGGTGGCTAGCCTTATGCCTCCCGGTGTGTCCTCTGTCTGTAGATGCGTGTGTTCATGGAACCAGTTTGCTTGTTCTGGAGGCACGAAAAACCTGAGTTTCCAGGTGAAGAAACCCCCTACCTCCATATGAGACTGGCTAACTCACCTTTAATCAAAAGAGATCAGATAAAGGTTCCTCACGTTTTGGACAGGAATCGAGCCCAGGTCTTTCCAACTAAAGGGCTTCGTCTATACCGACTGAGCTATGGAGGTTCCCTCTCTCTCTCTATATATATTCATTACTTTCTCTTGAATGATTATATGTAATTTCTTATAGTTTGCTAGTGGCCCTGAAGGTACCAAAAAAATAAAATTATGGTGAAACATGTTCACCTGTATTCTATTAGAAAAGGATTTTACAGACATGATAGGATTCAAATAACTTATTTGAAAGTATTTTTACAACTGAAAAACTAAAGAATAAACAAGGATATTTTATTAGTCATTATTTTAGAGACTTATGACCAACTACTTTTGCTCACACTAAAAATGGTGGCTTTGTCAGGGTTTACAATAAGCACAAAAAATATAAAAACAGATAACAAAGTTGTCTAAACACGGAAAAATCATTACAAAAGAAAATAAATTGATTCATCCTAAATATGAATGTGAAGTTACACGCCATGTATTAGCTGTCATCAGACAAAAGATTAGAGGTAATTGTTGGAAAAATTGAAATCCAAGATGTTGAAGGATTTAATGAGGGGGTTTTCAGATGTCATTTAATATACAGGGTGTTCGGGATAAATTTGACAGTTTCGTAAGGAAAAAGAAAATCTTCTTTGTATCTATTAAATTTAATGAATTGACAAAAAAACATTACAGGCAGAGTTAATTACAATACTATCAACAAGATTTACTCAAAATAACCACCATTAGCATCGATCACAGCTTCAATTCTGCTTCGGAACCTCGAACAAGCTGATGCTACAGTCTCCCTGGGAAGGGCCGCAAAAACTGTTTTAATTTTATCCATTAACTGGGCTTTTGTATTACTGGAAGTGCGATTGGTGTCTTTTTCAACTGCGCCCCATACAAAATAATCCATGGGGTTAAGGTCTGGGGAGTTTGGAGGCCAAACATTTGGACTGGTGAAGTTGTAGAAATTTTCAGACAACCATTTTTGACTTTTCCCAGAGGTGTGGCAAGGGGCCGAATCCTGCTGCCATACATACGGCCTACCATTGGCTACCCTTGTTATCCAGGGCTTGACTACAGTTAGCAACTCCACGAACAAAGCCCGAATTCCAATGCCAGGGTTCTTCAACACCTGTTCCTGCAGATTTGCGAGGAATTCTGCTGTACGAACGCAATCAGATCGTCTGCTAGGGATCTTTCTTCTTGCTACATCCTCGTAGTCACCATTGCAAGTCTCTAGTTCATGCCTGATTGTTTTTACTGTATTCAGGGAGCATTGGGCAGCAGTCGTAATATCCTTATTTTGATGGCGGGCACGAATCATCATGATACAAGTTATTCTCTTCCATGATTCAGGTGGGTTCCAGCTATCCATCCTTTCTGACATCTTGTATATGAATGAAGAAGGGTCCAAACTTTTAAATGAAGAGAAGTGTGTGTTAATACATGTAACTTACGGAAAAATATAATTAATTATAAATATGTCAAATTTATCCCGAACACCCTGTAAGTCTCTTGATTTATATTCAAAGATCCACGTAACTGTAATGTATTGAGTAAAAGTTTTTTTTTTTCTAAATGTGGTATGGTGAAAATATCCCAGTTAATTGTATGGTTAGTGGTTGAGGTATGGTGGGCCAGACCAGAACTTTTCTTTTATCCTTAACATCTCCAACATGTTCTTTCTTTCTCACCTGAAATCCAAAATCTGTCTGCTCTATGTAAGCCAGACCACAAGCATGGTATTCTATACACTCTCGGATATTTGTAAAATGGGATGCTGTCCTTAGGAGGAAGGCTGTGAATGGTTTGAATCAGCTTGAAAGTCACTCTGATGTTATGGTCTTTGAAAAGATAATCAATCCTAATGGATAGATTTCCAGTGTATGAAATGACAATCAAATCTATACTGCATGTTCTGGTTACGGAGAGATGGACAATTTGATAACAAATTTTTGCCAATTTTTTTTGAAATAATCAATTCAGAACAAATAATTTGAGAATGATTTTCAAGCAAATTCAAACTGTTTGCAACTTCTTCAGGATGGCACTGTAGGAGTATATATAGAGCACCATGCTCATGTGGTCTGGCCTACATAAGGCAGAGAGGCTAACTGAGATATTTGCTTATATGTATTTATTTATTTTTGACAACTGTATCCACAAAAGTTTGTAAACTTGTAGTGCATTGAATACGGTGTCAAACACCTATATTGATGAAATATGCAGGTGATAACTAGGTGATAAAAATAACCTAGTTATCCAGGAGCATTATACTACAGTAAAGATGGTACCAAATTGAGTCACTTAGGCCTCTAATATGCTGAGTAGTAGTAGTCTAACATCAATAAGTGAAAAGCATATCCACTTAAAGACATTCACAAACTTCTGTGCCATAGTGAAATTTAAACCCACAGCCTGTAGAACAGAAAGATACTCTGTGCTTGTAAGCTATTGCTGATAGGCACAGCTATATTAGTTAGATGGTTAAATGTCCATCTCACAATTAACTTAATTGTAAAAAATATTTTTTGCAGAAAAAATGGATAACTCATGCTTCATATTACTGAATATTTTTGAAATTTCAGATAAAATTATTTTATCTTACCAAAAAGATAAGGTAACAATTTTTTTGCAGTTTGGCAGTTATTTCTATTTTGTTTTATAATCATTTGTTATTTTATTCTTTATGTTTAGAAAACATAATTGCAAATCAAGTTGCAAATTTAATGAATCAGTCAAACATGAAGTTAAAATGGCATTTATTCAGAGCATACAATCTTTTTCAAATTTGAATGTTCCATTAAGTTTATTTTATACTTGACTAAACAAATGTTTCTGAAATAGATACAGTGAATGACATATCACATTTGTAACAATACAATATATCTTGCTTCATCTGGAAATTCTGTACAATTAACTCGTAAATTCTTTAGAATTTTTTTAATAATCATTTTGTTGCAATTATTTGGTTGAGATCATCAGCATTTGAAATAAATACTTAAAGAAGCAAGATAATATTATGGTTGGCAGATTTAGAACTTGGTATTTTTTTCTTTTTTTCTGGAATCTGAGGGGGGGGGGGAGGATTTAAAAAAAATTTAAGTTGATACCATTTAATAAATATATTAAATTGGCTACTTACTTTTTAATAAATTCATTACTGTCAGTTACTAATACATGTACAGTAGATGCCACTTATTGTGATCACTTTGGGACAGTCGCTTTTCAATAACAATAACCGGCTGATAACATTAAACAAAGGATATAAAAAATTGTATCATTTATTTCAATTTATTGTTATGACATTATATAATTTATTGTTATAAACAACTTTTTAATAAGCAACAACAAAATTTATTTTAAAAACTTATCTAGTGTGTCTGTTGTGTGTTTGAATATAGTAGTTCGTGAATTAATTGCTCATACTCATAATGCCTTTTGAAGTTTGTTGCTCTATGTTGTGCTCCGTGATGAAATATTCGTAGAGCTTCTTGCATCTGGGCATTGGTTGGAGGAGCTTCTAAAATTTGTTCTTCTATACTTGTATTATGTTCACTTTCTTCCACTAGTTTAAAATTTTCATCAGAAGCAGCTTGACATATTTCTGACACCGTCATTGTAGCCACCAGTTCAATGTTGTTATCAATATCCAACTAATTTTCAAATTCTTCTTTTGGCATACCATCTGGAGTTTTATCAAAAATTTCATTTGTAAGATATTCAAATTCTTCGGAAGAAGGAGTTTCAGAGTTTTAAAAAATCCACCTTTTCGTAAGCAGTTTTCAATAGTCTTCTCTGAGACTTGCTAATAAATGTAATGCATCAAGAAGGGAAATCTTTTTTTTGCACCTGCATCAAATTGGTCTTTTATATAATCAAGTTCAGCTATAATTCTTGCACGAACTTCTCTGCGATAATAAGCTTTAAAAGCTTGTATGATGCCTTGGTCACATGGTTGAATTAATAATGTAATGTTTGAAGGCAAGACGATTACTTTGATGTTCTTTAACAATAAATTCTTTGTGTGTGCAGTGCAGTTGTCTACAACAAGACAATTTTTCGCTTTAAGATCCCACTTAACCAATTGTTGAAAATGGCATTAGTCATCCAAGCATTTGCACTAGAACAGTAGTCAACAGGCAAACTTTTGACAACTTTAAAACACCAAGGATTTTTACTTTTTCCAATCACTAGCAGCCCTTGTTTCTCACCTTTTGTATTAGCACAACAAAGAAGTCACTCGCTCTTTTGAAGATTTAAATCCTTTAGTACTTTCATTTTTAAACAAATAAGTATGCTCAGGCATTGCATGAAAATAAGAGTCCTGTTTTGTCTGCATTGTAAATATTCTTGATAGAATATTCAGCAATAATTTTTGGCCACTCGGTCTTAATCCATGCATCAGCTGATAAAAATCAGCACTTTTTTCTTCACCATGAATACGCTTGTACACAATATTCTCTCTTTTTTTTTCACCTGTTAAACCATCCATCTGTTACAGTGAAATTTTCTTTGCCCATTGTTTTTGCAAGTTCTGCTTTCTTGAAGCATCAAAGGCCCATTAATCGAAGCATTCTTTTCACGAACATTACTATACCAAATTTTTAATGCTGATTCAACTCGAGTATTCCTACCAGATTGGGCTCTCTTCCGATCCATGTTCTCATTAGTAACAGCTGAAGTTTCAATGTTTGATCTGCTTTTTAAGATATTACACAAGAGTGGATGTGAAATTTTTAAATGTACAGCCATTTTTAGCAACTTATCATAGCACTCCAAAATTCTTTGCTTTTCTTGAAAAGATAAATCTTTACATTTTTTACTTGCTTCTGCCATAATGCTAAGGGCTGTTTTAATGAGCACTTAAAGTTAAATTCACTTACTGAAAGAGAGCATGAAAATAAACTCGAAAAATTACAATTCAACTGTATTTATGCCCACCTGCATTTGCTTGGAAGATTTAAGATTTACAGAAGAATAAGATTAAAGGAATATTAACACAAAAGTCAGATTTCGACAAATTTTCTTTGTCGAATTTTCTCCTGATTAATCCTTCAAGTTCTTAATTCTGAGATGCAAAAAGCTAAACATTTGAGGATTTCGATAACAATAACCAGAACTTTGATTATAATAGATGGATTATTTTTGATTCATTTTAAATATTGTGTTTTGGGACCGAATAATTTTGATAACAATAGCCGATTGATAATATTATCCGCAATCACAATAAGCGAATTCTACTGTATTAAATAAAAGAATTACTGACGAAACAGTTACTTCTGATGAATATTTTTATTCATCAGAAATCACTGCTTAGAATGTGAATATAGAGCATATTATGGGATGTTTTGATGAAGTCTTATAACTTCATCAAAACATCCCATATGTTTTTAAATAAATTTATGTAAGCTCTTTTATCAGCATCATACTGTATAAGAGCTTTTGAGGCACGAAATTTAGTGTCACAATATGATTATTATAGCATTCTAGATTATCAGATATTTAATAGAAACATGCACATTAGACATAGTATATATATATTTTAAAATAATGGCTTGACACATGTAAGAGAAAACTAAATAGAATTTATTATGCCTATGTATTTCATTCATATGTCATGAGCTTTGTAAGGGGAGAAGGCAGAACTGGTAACAACATTTAAATTCTGAATACAAGAATGAGTCATCGGCATGAATATAATATCATGTGTCTCGGTCACAGAACCAAGACACATATTATATGCATGTAGGAGTAATAAATTCTATTTAGTTTTCTCTTACATGTGTGAAGCTATTATTTAACAATTTATACTATTCCAGGTTATCCTCAGTAGCATGTGCACTTTATTAAAGTGAAGATTTTCTTATACATATAAATACCAGAAGTAGGAAGAAGAGAAAGAGAGAAAAATTTTAAATTATACAATAGTTGAAAATGTTGTACCTGATACAATGAAAAATTATAGTTTAATTAAGAAGTTCTGCATTCTGTCGATGGTTTCATATTTGATGTTAATAAGTCAGTGGGTTATTGCATATATTAAGGAAATGTGTAAAGGGGGCTAACAGTACTTGGTTGTGCAACTAGTCAGAATGGGAACAGTTCAAAGAGCAGAGGGAAGGAAAAATGGTTACTTCGTAAGATAAAACCCAAGTCATTAGTGGCAAACTTGGAGGTCAATTGTGTATGAGTAGAAGTGAAAGTTAGAGAGTATGGTTAGAAATAGAATACAAAATTTGATTAATGAGAATAAGCCATCTTTTCAGAGAATAGTGTGAATCTGTTAAAGGGTGATCCTGCTTCAGTAACAGTTACTGTTTTATCATAGGGTGACAGCAGTGTATTGGAGATGCTATGACAGCAGTGTTTATAAATTTCACAAAAACTGTTTGATAAAACCCCACATGACAAACTATTGCTGAAAATGGAGATAAGTCAGTTGGTGGCCCTGATGCAGGAATAGTTAGCTGATAGAAGCTAGCAAGTTATGTATGGGGGGGGGGGGGGGTGATGTTTTGAATTTTGAAGGAGAACAGTGAAAAGCAATGTTCCACAGGTTCTGTTATGGGATCACTGTTCTTTAATTTATATACAGTAAAACCCCGAAGTTATGCAGTAGGTGGGACCAACAAAAAGCGCGCAAGTTGAATTCGCGTAACTCGGGATATAATTGTGCATGTAATTTATATATAAAAACATACAATTGGGACCAAAGGTTTACAAAAACACCTATATTTTTTAAGAAATATAATCATAATTGTAGTTTTTCATACATAAAAAAAAGAAAGTTATTTCGATGTCGATGGTTTCATAAAATCTAATAGATTCGTCTGACGGCATAATGTCTTTTTCTTGTCACAAAAAATTTCTTCATAGCAAGCTAATGATTTTTTTATTCCTTGCCTTGTGGCTACAATTTGTTCCTCGTTAGAATCTATGTCCTCCAAAATCTGTAAACCTTTCTTTTATGACTGTTCTTACTGTGGATTCCTGTAGATCGAACTTCTTTGCTAGCTCACAAATTTTCATTCTGCCTTCAAAATCCTTAATAATGTTGAGTTTTGTTTCCAAAGTCAATGTTTTTCTTTTCTTGCTAGCTGTAGAAGAATCAGACTTGCTTCTTTTGGATGACATTATTATTTTTTATGTGATAAAATTTTTATCAAGAACATAACATTAAATAATCGCAAGGTTTGTAGACTATAAAAATCTTGTGTGAATGGAGACCGCACGAAACACTTCAGTGCTTGTTCACAGCATGCGCGACACTGGCAAATGCGGCAGGCGCCTGAAAGATATGACTAGTGGTGAAGCGGGACAGGAATACATATATATAAGAAACCGCGTAACTCCGGTTTCGTGTAAGTCAGGTTATGACTGTATTGATGAGAGTAATGGCAGATAGTTCTGATGTGATGATATACACATTATTGCGTATTCTTTGACCAAAATGCAACCTTATACTTGGCAACATTAAATTATCATCTGCAATGCAATGGATATCATTACTCCCAAGATCTCCTGCCTTCTCCACTTTCTGTATATCATATTGGTGGAATACTGCCAATAATAGCATTGCACGTTCTCTGACCAAAAGGTGGGGACAGGGAATCTTGAGGGTTATGGTATCATTATATCAGCTATTTTATGAGTAACTTGCACTGCATCTCCTGAACTTCAACTAGGGATAATGAGGTGACAGTGCCACTGATCAGGCCACATCTGGAACTCTGTGCACAGTGGTTGCCTTAATGTTCTGGGTAGATAAGGAAACAGAGTTCAGAGGTGAGTTAATACAACTGTCTCAGGCTGCTGTGGAATGTTGAGTTTGAGGAAAGATGCAATTATGTATATCATATTGGTGGAACACCATTTGTGATAGTTCAGTTACATTTTAATATTCCATCTGTGCAATGTGGACTGTGTATTTCTTCTACATGATCATCTGTCTAGTGTGTGTGTGTGGGCGCACACACACACATTATGATGCTGTGATGCATCTCTTCATATAAAGAATAAGGAAGCAAAGAAAAAAAATTTTGCAGGGAGAGGGACAAATGAATGTTTGCTGGAGTGGATAGTGAGTACATGGATGTTGAAGATATTTAGGGTAAAATATAAGTATTACATGATGCAGAGAATTTGGCCTCTTCTGCAATAACTTGTGACTCCACGAAGCCAGGAAATAATACTAATTTTTTTTCTTTCTTTTCTTCTTTTTGTAATATACAGATCTATGAAATACCCAATGCATTTTTGCTTCTTATGAAACTTCTTAGCTAGCAGATCATGTTTGATAGGTAGATGCCTTTAATTAACATTACTATTATATTATTCTGTAGTGCAGCTATGAGAGGTGCAGGTACTGGAGAAAACTGCCTCAAACATTAGTGGGTTCACCTCATTTGTCTCCCTATATTGCATATGGCTAAAGAGAGATGGTCAAGATTTTCTTGTTTGGAAGAACCTTTAAAGAGTTCACTGACTCAATAGCATAGCATATAGCAGCAGTTCTGATTGCCAGAGGGGATATTAATTACTTATTAGCCCTAATGGTAAGCACTCATAAAAATTATTGGTGAAAAGTTATGTACTACACAGTTTCTCCAAAATCCTCCATTTATTTTAACTTCAAGTACATGTTTATAAGCTATTGTTAATAACTTTTTTTTGTTACTTGGCATAAATTTGTCTTATGGAACATATGCTCACAACATAGTCCAACAATCAGCTTTGAAATTACACAAGGGTGGTCTGAAAAGTGTTGGTTCTCAGTAAGATCTGCAAAATACCCCTTTACAGCTGCAATCACCTCTTGATTCGAAGAAAAACGCTGACCAGCTAGGAAGAGTTTCAGTTTTTGGAAGAGATAAAAGTCAGAGAGAGAGCCGAATCTGGGGAATAGGATGGATATTCCAACAATTCATAGTGCAGATCCCTTAATTTTCTCATTGCCAAAACACTTTTGTGGGCAGGTGTATTGTCCTGATGAAAGATGATTTTTTTCTTCTGCAAATGGGTCTTTTCTCACAAATTTTTTTGTCTAGTCTGGTTAAAAGATTGGAATAATATTCCCCAATTATTGTTTTACCCTTTTCAAGATAATAAACAAAATGCCTTTTAGCATCCCAAAACAGCGATGCCATGACCTTTCCTGCTGATGGAACCGACTTTATCTTCTTTGGCACTGAACAACTCGCTTCTGTCCACTGTTATGATTGCTGTTTGAATTCTGGTGTGTAATGATGAATCTAGGTCTCATCCATAGTAATAAATTGACACACAATATCAGTTTTACTCTTGTTGAAACGTTCCAAGCACTTTTCAGAGATTTTCATGCAAGTGCGTTTTTGATCTGCTGTGCTGTGAGCAAGCATGGCACCCATCTTGCGCAAAGCTTTTTCATTTGCAATTCTTCGTGCAAAATATATCCTACATGTTCTTTTGAAATGCAATTTCAAAGTCTCAGCAATTTCACGCGCTTTGACTCACCGGTAATCCAATACCATATCGTGCACTTGATCAATGATTTCTGGTGTTGTTACACCTTTTGGACGTCCTCCACGTGGATTATTTTCAAGGCTGGTACGGCTATGTTTAAACATGGCTGCCCATTTTATAATTGTCGAAAACAAAGGAGAAGATGCCTATAAACTTTTATGAACTTCGAATGAATTTCTTTCGGCGTTAAACCTTCTTTTACAAAGAATTTTATAACTGCACGATACTCAATTTTATCCATTTCAAGGGATACAGACAACACTTTTGCTTCAGATAGCTGTATAAAACAAACTACTTGATAGAATGACTTGCAATTTCACATGGATGCTTATGACAGATGTACCAACTCAGGAAAAAAAAAATCATGCCAATAGTGTTGCCATCTATGGTCAAGGCCGAGAACTTTTCAGACCACCCTCGTATGTGCCAATCAGCCATTAAAATTACTTTTCATGAATTACACAAATTTAGTCTACCCTCAAGTATTAATGTCTTACAGGTTACAGTTTTGGTGGTTGTATCTGTCATTAGAACAGTTCATTCTCCAATTTTTTTTTCTTTAATTGATTTAAAATGTACAGACTGTTATCCAGTACCTAACATTGTATTTACCAAGCTTCAGCCTCGGTGCTTAGTAAATACTTGATAGCTGTAGATATTTAAAAATATCTAGAGCTAGGCTGGATGACTAAGTAGATATCTTTTCTTGTTTCACTACCAACAGTTTGTGATGTTAACTTGAATCCTGTTGCAAGATGCATTTTTTTTTTTTTTGTGAATCTGGGATCCATCACCATAATTAGTCCTGAAATAAAATACCATGATATGGTCTCTATAGGATTTCCAATGATTGCCATTGAAAAAAAAAAGTAATCTTTCTTACTGTATTTGTGTTTTATTGTTTATGTATGTACTGTTTTTGCATAGGCATCATGCTATGTAATTATTTCATAATTGTCAGTCTTTATTTTTAACTCAAACCATTTTTCGTTGGACACTGTGTTTTCTGTTGGCAAAAAAAAAGTACCATAATTGAAATTTCATAACACTGGACTTATGTGATTTTAATTGATGAAGGATAAAGGCAATACATGACCAAGGAATGGAAATAAATATATGTTTTCTAATAGCATAAGCAATTGCTGCACTTTTGCTACAAGTTGCTTTAGATACTTGCACCTCTCTTATTTTACCTCTCATCATACCATCTTAAAGTACTCTTTGGAAGTAACATGACAATCATTTTGAATCTTAATTGCACCTATGTTGAAGAGTAGTGAATGAGTTTAAAGGAACGTATGATAAGTAACTGTGAATAATGATTAGCGTGGACTTTCTGTCTGCAGTGAGTTTTCAGACTCCAATATGATGATAATATACGTGAAAGCTTAAATATGTGTGTGAAATAATATATGTGAAAGCCAACTGAAAACAACATAATTAATTACTTTGAAGATAATTATTCTCCTCCATATATTAGGTCTGGTGGGCTGTTACAATTAAGCTACTTGGCTCTCAAAATCTTGTTTAGAACATAATAGATTAATATTCCCTTAATCTGTTATGTGAGAATGGAATAAAAAAAAAACTCAGTGTAGGATTGGCTAACTAGCAAATGTGTCATCTGTTTGGGAAAGATACCTTAATATGTATATTTTTTTTAATTAATGTCAATTCCATATACATGAAAAGTTGTAAACTTGCAACACATTAGTAATGTGGGTTAAGCTAAGGCTTAGATGATCTGGAAATCTTACTCCAGAGACCAAACATGAGACTTTTTCAAGGCATTTAAGATTTCCATTAAGTATGCTAGTGACCATGGTGGGCAATGAAAATCATCTACAGGCTTAGCCACGAGCAAAGCACAGGCAAGAAGGGTAAATCAGATTATGGGACAGAAATTAGCTAAGCAGGTCAAAGGAAATCCTAAAGAGCTTTTTCCCCTATGTAGCTAGTAAGAGGAAGAATGATTATGGAAGGATAATATTTAAAGGATAATACTTTCCTATCATCAGCACTGATGATAGGAAAGTGATAAAAGCAGAATAGGTTCTAAGTGATCGTTTTGCAAGTGGAGTTAATGCAGTTACTAATGTGAAAATTGAGGCAGGTGAACTGGAAGTGCTCAGAATATTGGGAAATACCAATGTGCATACAGTGGGATGGATGGCATATCAGCTCATGTGTTATGAGAATGTGCAAGCAAATTGGCAGTGCCTCTGACCAAGCTGTTTAATCTGAGCTCTGGAAAGGTTCAAAGGGAGTGGAAAGAGGGTAAGATAGTTCCATTGCATAAAGGAGGCTTCAAGACAGAGGTAGCAAATTACAGATCAATTAGTATCTCAGTTATAGTGGTAAAGGTATTAGGTTATACTCTTTGGGATGAAAGATTATACTGGATTACAGGAAATTGATGAGGTTAGGGATTTGGGGGTAAAGTTGGCAAAATAGGTCAAATGATTAGTTGGATGTTGAAGAACACATTGACAAGTAGAGATAGGGAGTTTATTATCCTCCTTTGTAAGGCTATGATACATTAAGGTTGTTGTGACCCTAAGCTATAACTTATGAGGCCCCTCTGCTGAGGAAATTTTAGATTACCCATATTGATGTAAATGTCCCTTGTAATGGGAGGCCCTAAGCTGTAGCTTGTCTAGCTTAAAATCTAGTCCTGATGATACAGACATATCTTGACTACTGTGCACATATTTGCTTTAGTAACTTATAACTTACTAAAAGTGTTCTATAAGATGGAAACAAATGGTATTTTTCAATACATGATGACAAGTAGAGATAGCTAGGGTGGCTCCTTCCCCTAGGGATTGTGAGGATTTTTGGCTTGAAGAGATGTATGCTGAAATGGATTGTCAGAATGTGAGTATGACAGTGAATGAGTTTAAAGAGAGGTATGATAGTATTGTGTGAATAATGATTAATGTGGGCTTCCTGCAGTGAGCCTTCTGAATCCACAGCCTGAACGCTGGAAAAGCAAAAATGTTAACCAGCTGCTGTCAGGTAACTAAGCCAGCAAGCATAACCATAACTAGGTATTTTAGGAATGAGGGATTAAAAAAAATCTATATTTTTCTTGATAAGTACAGAGAAGTTATACAATAATTTCATCAAAAATTTTGGTTTCATATTGAAAATTTATTTACCTTTCTTGGTCGATTTTTTTTAATCCTCCCTTTAAACTAAAACTATTATATTTGCAAAGCAGGACTATGTGAAGCTTTATCTTTAAATAACTGTTTACATCTTTGGTGGATACCATAAAACATATACATTAGCTTCCTGGATTTGGCAGAGGCTGGTGTAAAATATTTTTAGCTTCTGCTTGGCTCCACTTGGGTTCTGTGAAATTGAAATGAAAAGATTCAGAATAACTGTCTGGTTTTAGTTCTCTCATTTATTTCAATAGCCTTCTGTCAGGTGATAACTGAAGCAACTGTTCTAGAGACAAAACACTTGGCATAAGGGGTGGAACATTTGGATATGCTATCAGAAACCTGGGTTTAACAGTGCAAACATTCTTTTGTCCAAAAATATGGATTTATTGACAAAAATGGGATTTGAAATGGAATATAAGGTAATATTTTCTCTCTTTTTCTTCATCCAGCATATTAGCATCCTATTAATATGTTAATAATCATAAATTCATACCTTGGAAAAATACATTTAACAGAAACATTTTTTTCACAATAGATGCCAGATGTATGGTATTGATTCTGTTAATGTATCCACAAATATGAGAGAAAGAGCAGCATTCAAAAAATATACATTTGTACAGAAATATCCAAGTATAACTATCTAATTAGGAACCACTCAGTGTATAGAGATACACAATTATCTTTTTTTTTTTATTTATTTACAAATGAAGTAATAACATACAATAGCTGAAAATAGTTGTATTGAACACTTACAGATCAGATATTAACAAAGAAAACATCCAAAATTACTTACCACTTTGGGAATAAATGTGAATGTGCAAGGGCACTGAAAAATTGTAATAAATGATCACAGACATCAATGAGTGATAGCATGGCTAAAATGCCATGCATATTTTTTTTCCAACCTTGTTAATTCATATCTATAGCTGATCTCATAGCCCATTAGTAGTTTAGACATTTTTAATTGCATACATTTTCAAGACACGAAAAGTTAAAAGCTGCATTTTTATAATGCTGTCTAGACACTGAATTAAAGATATTCATATCCCTAATTCATTACATAGACAATATATAAGCATTCGTTCATTTATATTTTGAGATATGTTCCAGTTTAATTTAAGGCACCCCATTAGCAACCTAAGTAACAATGTGAAAGTTGTGAAAAATTTCAACTTGTATACATGACAAAAAAAAAAAAAAAATCTGTACTACAAAAATATAACTCAAAAGAATGCATATACTGGGTAAAAATAAACTTAGATTTCACTCACTTGCACTTATGAGCAAGGATGATCACAGGTACAAGTGCATATGGATAAATTAACTTTTATTCATGTGTTTAAAATGGCTGTAGATTGATGTTCTTTTGAGAAGGGACCTGAGTAAGTTTAGTTTAAATACATTTTCAAGCATAGTTGGTATTTATTATATTATTATGATATTTTCAGTTTAATAGTCCCTTATTATTTCACTATATCTTCTTACATACAAAGAGAAACCCTTTAAATTTCTGGTCTCGCTGTCCATTACAGAGGATGCATATTTATAACTTCACTAAAAAGCTCATTATTCAGCCATTTCTGAGTCATTTAAGCTTGAGAGGATAAAATCTTTTTATTCTTTATTTTTATGAATGTATAGCATTTTTCATTTATATTTTGAGATACAAAATAAATATTGTATTCCTCTTTAAGATGTATATAT
Source organism: Typopeltis vanoorti (assembly GCF_054136105.1). Lineage (NCBI taxonomy): Eukaryota > Metazoa > Arthropoda > Arachnida > Uropygi > Thelyphonidae > Typopeltis > Typopeltis vanoorti. The sequence goes on from NC_143551.1 coordinate 53,484,693, forward strand.
ATATATATATATTTTTTTTTTAAAAAAACTAATATAGATTATTTCTGAAATTATAGAGATATAGAAAAAAAATTGGTTTCTACCACTGTTTGTTATAGAGTACCTTATGGTGAATGGAAATATGGTTTTAAAATATCATTATTTATTTACTGAAATCACCTGACTGTGGAACTTTTTTGTTATGACTAATTTTTTTGGTATTCATTTGAGCAGCAGGTAGAGATGAGAAGTTTGGTTATTTTTGGGACTAATTCATTTTTCAGACCATTTCATTACCATAATCTAGTCATACCTCTTACCTAACAAGCAGTCAACAAATATACATAGAAGAAAAAATTACTGGAAACATTACAAACAACTTATAGAAACTACTGTCTTCATAATCACATCTGTATTTGTAAACAAAGAGCTACATTAACATGTTGCTAACATGAGAAATTAGAGAATGTAACAACAACAAAAAACACATTGATTACCCAGCTAGATAACAGGTTTGAATCCCATTATGACATGTACAAAACTTTTTCTTAATGTATTCTTGTTTTATTTTTGACCTATTAGAATTGGCCAAAAAATAAAACAAGAAGAAGGGGAGAGGGAAGTACTAGGTGATTTTCACCACCTTGTTTGCTTGGGATAAACAATCCATATTTAGTCTAAAGAGCAGTGTTTCTCATTTATTTAAAGCCATGATTCATGCACAGTACTCACAGGTGGGTGAGTGACATAAAAATATAATAATAATAATATATGACAATGTGAAGAACCTTAGAGTAGGAAGTACTGCCTTCATGTCTTCGCACTGACTAGAACCAATACTGTTGTCTGCTCTGATTTAGAAATGGGAATCATTAGCATTTCGATTTTACTCACCAGTGCATCATGAACAGGCCAATGAAAACAATCACTAATGGGTATCATTCACAGATCATTAGTTTACCTCACACATATTACAGTTTCATTTAGATGTTAAAAAAAAAGCATTTCAGCAATTCCTTATGTAAAGTCCTCAGTGATAATTTTGAATGAAAAGACATAACTGCAGTTATTACTGGAAACCCAGGAGCATAATTTAATCATATCCATTTTATGTATATACCTTTCATTTCTAACAACTCATACACAGGTTTCACTCTAAGTGTTACAGTAATCCTGTAACACTTAGAGTGAATCAACTATTTTATGCAGCTGGGTCACTAAATAAGCATACAGTATTTGAGTTTTAATTTGAGAGAGAATGCATCAATTAATTTTAATTTTATAGGTTATGGTGAGCACTTCATTTGGATTTGCAATTTTGGAACTATAGCATATCCATTATTCTAAGGCAGTTTAGTAGGCCAGTTACTGAAATCCAAATTTAGCATAAGGAACAAAAGTAACATAATGGATTTTATTCATAGAAAAAAAAACATGAATTGTAAGCAACTGACTGACTAGCAAGTACTGATGACTGTATAGCAGTGACATTATTAATACCACAGTGTATTGATAATGTCGATATAGATTATATACAGTGTATATAATCCATATCGATTATATACAGTGTATATAATCTATATAATCCATATCGATTATATACAGTGTATATAACTGTATATAATCATATGGATAATATACAGTTATATACACTGTATATAATTATATAATCATATACAGTTATCATATCATCATCATCATATATAATCATATACGGTGTATATAATTATATACACTGTATATAACTAAGTCATACCTTTTCAAGATCATAAAGGATATTTATGGCACGGGGATCATCCCCAAAGATTTACACAATGCTCTACCATACCCATTCCTAAAGTAAATAATGCAAACAAGTGTGAAAATCATCAACATGCTTTGAAAATACTACTCAAAATTATACAAAAAAGACTAACAAAGAAGGTTGAAAAATATGTTGGCAATGACCAGTTTGGATTCAGAAAACAGCAGGGACAAGAGAAGCAATCCTAGCTCTAAGAACAGTTATTGAAAGAAGACTGGAGAAGAATCAAAATACTCTGATAGTCTTTCTTGACTTGGAGAAAGCCTTCGATAGTATTGACTGGAATCAAATGTTTCACCTCCTAAAAACAATAAAGGTAGATTGGAGAGATAGAAGGCTCATATTTAATCTTTACAAGCATCAAGAAGCCATAATAGAAGCAGCCAGCAATACAACAAAAACTGCAATAGCAAAAATACGTAGAGGTGTAAGACAGGTGTGCTCTCTTTCACCCATATTGTTTAATCTGTACATCGAAGATGCAATAAATAAACTGAAAGAACTAATAGAAACAGGAATTAAGATAAATGAAATTGATATTAAGCTATGGTTTGGAGATGATATAGCAGTTATAGCTGATAACGAAAACAAACTGAAAGCCACCCTAACAAAGATGGAAGAAATCTTCACATAGTACAGCCTAAAAATTAATTATAAGAAAACAAAATTATTAATTACAAGTAAAGCAAATCCAATGAAAATAAACCTGGAAATAAATAATAACCTAATACAACAGGTATCCTCTTTTAGATATCTTGCAAGTCTTATCACAGAAGATGGAAGAAACCAATCAGATATTAAAGCACGAATAATCATAGCCAAAAAAGGATTAGCATTCTATAACAGAAGAAACATTTTTACCAGTAAAGGACTTAGCATCCAGCTCAAAAAAAGGGTAGTGAAAACATACATATGGAGCATTGCATTATATGGTTGTGAGGCCTAGACTCTAACAAAACAAGACATGAAAAAGTTGGAGGCATTTGAACTTTTGTGCTGGAGAAAGATGATGAAAGTTAGTTGGACAAAAAGGAAAAGTAATGAAGTTCTAAATATAGTTCATGAAGAACGGTCATTAATGAAACACATCAATAAGGGAAGAAAAAGCCTAATTGGACACCATTTGAGGCATGGGGGACTGATTACAGAAATAATGGAGTGGACTGTAGAAGGAAAGAGGCCACGAGGCAGACCAAGAATTTCATATATAAATAACATAATGATATACTAACTGGCACTAAGAGTTATGAAGAGATAAAAAGTAAATATCGCAGCACATCATGACAGGATGTTGTGATGTGCTGCTATATTTACCAATCTTTGGATTGATGCACCGAAGAAGTATATAGATTCATTTATGTAAAACAGTGTTTAGTTTAGTGTGAATGATTTCACTCTGAAGAATCATCCATTTGAACTAATGAATCCGGTTATACAAAAAAACTGGAAATCTGAATTCACATCAACCGAATTTTTTTTTTTTATAGGAAATCAATATTCTGGTATTTCTTAACCAATATCTTGTAAGAAGCACCTCGATACAAAGCTTACCAACTCACCCAAGTAGTATTATAAGTTTTAATTAGCCATATCTGTGATAAAGGATTCAATTTTCTACAGTCACTTCCCATGGCTTAACCTGACAAAGAGCAGCCAGTAAGATTGTTATGAATTAAGAAACATTTTTCTTTTAGAAGTTCAATTGCTGTAACTTAGAATGGCCAAAAAATAAATTCCCAAAAGGTTCAAAATCATAATAATTTTACAAACTATACCGTATTCTAATTGTCAGGACATTACTTAGAATTCTAGTCACATTTAAGACAATAAAAAAAACAAGACTGCAGTATAAATGTCCTGTGTAGTAACATATACCAACCATTTTCTAATGTATTACATTTATAAATATTAATTACAAGAGTAATATTTAATATTTGAAAACATTGCAAAAATAAGAATAGTTATCAAATTGATTACAACTGCTTTTCTGCCATTGTCAGCATAAATGGCATATTCTGAGTCAACAAAAATAGCAGTTGTTGTGGGCAGAATGTCAGCAGAAATATTTCGTAAGGCATATGAATAAAAATATTTAAATTTATTAAATTTAAATGCATTATACATCATTTGAAAATATATATTCAGTATAATAAAAATACAATAAATTCTAAACTACAAAATTAAATGCATTTATAAAAAAAGAAATTAATTTTTCCAATTCACTATAACAAGTTGTACTAGTAACTCAAGTAATACTTCATCAACATATTTAAAATATCTTATTTATTAAATAATTTTAATTAAACAAACTGATATATTAAACAACAAAAAAATAAAAATTGCATGGATATTAAAATGAAGAATTACTCCAAAAGATGAGAAGCGGATTTTACTCAATAAGAATAAGTTAAGGTGAAAATAACAAATTGGATGGACAGAAAGATGTAGATAAGGCTCACATAGCTGAAGGATAGAATAATTCACCAAAATAAAAACAATTTCTCTCTCTCTCTCCAACCTTTAGTGCCATTTTATGCAATTAACATTTAATTTCTATTTATTCTGTTTAAATAAATTATGCACAGTAATGCACCATAGAATCAATTAGGACTGAATATCCTAACATTCTTTCCTTTCAATCATTGAGCAATTTTCATATGTCAGGAAACAGCACTCGTTCAGATGTGTAATGTGTAGACTGTTTTTCTGTATTAGTTAATTAGTTATTGCAGTAGTTGTGATATTTGTTAAATTCTGGATCTTGTACTCTAAGCCATTGAACAACTCATTAAACTACAAAATGTGATCAAGAGATTCTTAAAAGAATTAAAAGATGATAACTACTGGAGGACAATTCTAGATGGAATGGGAAAGATATTTCAATGTTCTTATTCAAATTCACTGACCAGTATTTCATCTATCGAACTACAATATTTCTTAGTGAATTTTGGACAGTAGCATTTTGCTTTCTCCCATACAGCCTGACTTGACCTTTAGTTACAACCTGTGTAAACTATCATTTCAAATGTGTGACTCGGTGATCATACTTTAAACAGATTTTGATAACAATATCTTACTAATATTATACTGTGACAATGTATCAATTACTGTGGTGGCTACATGGAAAAACAGTCTATAACTTTTCATAAGCAAAGCCTTATTAAAAGTAGATGCTTTATTATCAGTATGTTACAAATAATGCTTTGCTAAGTAACAACATATTCATAAGGAGGTTTGTGATAGTTCAGTTAAATTTTAATATTCCATCTGTGCAATGTGGACTGTATTTCTTCTACATGATCATCTGTCTAGTGTGTGTGTGTGTGGGCGCGCGCACACACACACACACATTATGATGCTGTGATGCATCTCTTCATCCATGAGCAACAGCTCACTTTACTCAACTTTCAGTCTCCAATCGCTGCCAATTTGAATTTTAGAGAAGGAAAGGAAAACTTAACAAAAAAAAACTTTCAGGTTTTTTGAATTTTCTTGTACACTGAAAGTTACATCTTTGCAAAATTTCAGTTTTGGGGGTCGGGGTCCCATGATAAGTGGATAAACGTTCTCATTATCTATTCTCTGAAGAGATATAAAAGATTAATGAAGCAGCTAGCTGTAAGGACATTTGGTCCTCTTCTGAATAATGGCTTTCATTTGAAAAGTAAGTAGCTGATTTTTGTAATGCCACTGCAAGATAGCTTCAGGAAAGCAACAATGTGTGTGTGTGCATGTCGTGCAAAGCCAGTCTACTTTTGTTTAAATACAACTTTTGGCAGCTTGGAAATAAGGCAAAACTTTTAATTCGGCTGGTTTTTTTGTTGACCATCATACTGTGAAGATTTTTAAGAATAAAATTCAGGGTCCCCCCCCCTTCCTCCCAAAAAAGAACATCTACTTTTGGTATTTGAACAAAATCAATATTTTGTTATATGGCAATTATATTTTTAGAAGATGGCTCAAAAATATGAGGAGCAGGTATTGTTGGAATTATGGCTAAAACTAAGACCACGAAGCCAGCATATTATTTGTGTGTGTCTGTGTTAATTTTTATATATGTGTATTCTCTGGACAGTCTGTTTGTAGGCAGAAAATTTTCTGTCCCCTCTGGAGGAGACTATTTCACTTCAAAATAAAAAGCTGTATCAAGGGTTCCTTGCATCTTAACACGTTCGCTGCCACGCTACTCAGTCATAGTTTGTTCCCGCACGCCAAGCGCTTTTCGCGTCTTCAAGGTCGCTACGAGTAATCTCGTAGCCGGCTTATCAGACAGAATTTTGTTTCATACGCCAACTACGAGTAATCTCGTATCACTCCCATCTTCAAGGTCACTACGAGTAATCTTGTAGCCTGCTTATCAGACAGAATTTTGTTTCATACGCCAACTACGAGTAATCTCGTATCACTTCCAGCTATATATTACATGCGCTGATGACGGTGTTTATTGCATCTAGTTCAGTTTTAGTTTCTAGTCTCTAAGAACCTTCAATTTCGCCATGACCAGTAAAAGAAAACTTACTGATATAGAAGTGGAAGCTTATGCTAATATGAGCGATGATGAATTTCATGAAATATTTGGTTCCGATTCCGAAGATGATCCTACAGACGACTCTAGCGGTGACTCCGATGATGAAGAAACTTTTGAAGATGAAGATAGCAACCAGCCAAATGCAACAACATCAACATTAACAATATCAAATGCTTTCATACTATTCCACCTTACGAAAGACAATTAGATGGCCAAAGAAATTGGCAATACGCATTTTTGAGGTATACATTCAAAATGCGCATAAATTTTATAACATGATTACTGGAAATGCAATGTCTGCATTAAAATTTAGAGATAAATTTATCTCAATTTTTGTTGGGATGGATGAACTTACAGCATCAGAGAATATCAGGAGGAATGGGAATTTTCATTATTTGGAAATTTTACCACCAACAGAAAAAAAGAATCAACCGACAAAGCCATGCCGTGTCTGTACAAGAAACAAACGTAGACGCGAAACACGTTATTATTGTCCTGTTTGCCAGGAAAAACCATCATTGTGCGTGGAAAAGTGTTTTAAAATGTACCATTCTTAATTTGAATAAATTGTTTTTTTTTTATTTTACTGAGTGCTTTTTTATTTCATTGATTGGTTTTTATTTTTATTGATTTTACTAGTTTAAATTGATATACAAATTACGTGTTATACGAGGGATTAACTCACGCTTGGCATACGAGGTTGGTAATCAACATACGAGTATACTCGTAGTTGGCTTGTGAAGCTCATATACGAACTACGAGTATACTCGTAGTTGGCATCTGAGGCACATACACAATATACTATATTTTAGTTGAAATTATTTCTCTTCTACCAAGCCCCCAGACATGCTCTCCGCATTATTCAGAATCCAAGGGTCCAAATTAAGGTAATTATACAAAGGGATAACTCGTGTTTGGCATAGGAGGTCGGTAAATCGACATACGAGTATACTCGTAGTTGGCTTGTGAAGCTCATATACGAACTACGAGTATACTCGTAGTTGGCAGCGAACGTGTTAAACTCAGATCTTTACAATCGAACTGTGAATGCTACTTTGTGACTATTATATGGAGGCAGGAGTCAGATAATGATTTTACTATTTTTAAAGGTGGTTTGTAATATACAAATTGGTATTTGTCATTAGTATTTTGGAAATTTCTTGGCTTGAAAACACTAAATTGCAAGATATACAAATGGGAAATTTAATGGTTTAGCTCAGAAAAAGACCATATAAAATACATACAGGATATCTAGCCAGGATAAGATTATCAGGCTTGCCTTTATTACATTACCAGTGACAGTCAGACCAGCTGTATGAAGTATGTTGAGATTAAAAGAATGTGTGTGTCAAGTGAGGGAAAGCACATTGTAGAGCTTGAAAGAATCAATGACTAAGGAGAATGTGGAGGTAATGGATGAGGGACGATAATATTGTGCGAAGCTATCTATTTTTCCTTACACAAAATTTTCCCAAAATGTAATTTTTACTTTTACAAACATAAGTTATTTTCATAATGGTAACTTATGCATATCTCTTCTCATTGTATATTTGATTCATAGCACACTTTACAGAAGTCTTAAAGTTTTACATAATAAGGTCAGATATGAAGAGCATAGCTAGCTGCTTTTGGGAGACATATGTCCTTTGCATACTGTTGGGTCAATAATTTAGGGTTATACGTTGCTTTCATGTGTTTCTGTGTGCACAGGAAAGCAGAGAACATGGCTGGCATTAGATACAGAAGTGATGGTTGTGAAGAATCTGAGTGGTATCTAGCATCAAAAAATTATCTATTAAACTTCACATAAAATTCAGTTTGATTGAGGAAGGAGGCTCATAAACATGGTCAATTCCCTGCTCCATCAAAGAAGCAAAACTTAAATAAGGGATTTTGTCTTCAGATAAGGAAATTAACTCCAGATGAAAAGAAAAATGAAAGATATTGAAAATAAGCTGGATTGCATTTATAGAGGTTCATAGTTATATACAATATTCATAGCTGTAGTTATATATATATATACATACACACACACACACAATGTTCATATACCTGTAGTTATAAATATTATAATAGTTAACTATAAATATAATACTTAAAAATGCATTTATGACTATTAATATTTATACTTTTATAACTATTAGTAAATTTTTAGGAAATAGCAAGGACCCAAATGATTAAAATATTGCAACAACATGCCAACAAGTTTAAGCAGCTGAGTTGCAATATATATGGGATTGAAAATTCATTTATGAAACTTATATGATTTCCCTGAAAATCTTAAGAGTTGTTAGCAGAGAAGGAAAAGCATCATCATCATGACATCAAGGCAATGGAGAGACTGTTAGCCAATTATTTAAACCTATTCATTGCAACTTAAATATCAACTTGTCATGTGGCAATGTGATAAATGTCTTTGTAAAATTCAGAAATATCACAGTATAAAGCATTTGCTGGCCAAGTGGATAGCATGTCTCTGCTCCCCAATAAAAAGAGACCGTGAGCTTGGATCCCAATTGGGACACAGATATCTTTAGGTGGTAGATGAATTCTGTCACCTGATACAAGATCATGGCTCTGCTTATTGGAATCCTGAAGTAGTTGAAAAGTTCCATGTTTTGTTTCCATGGTGTTGGATTCTGATTATATAGAGATTGAAGTAATTATTATTTGTTTCAGAATCCAACATGATCTTCCATCACATAGGCAAAACTTGTAAATATTATTTAATGTAAATCACTTATTTTACAATTAAATATTCATATAACTACCTTAATTTTGTCTAATATTAAATTAATTAATCAAAGATATATGTATTAATAATGAAAATACTGTGTCAAATATTATTAAGTTATTTTATTTATTACTATGTTAATATTATAGAACTTGTACTTGATAATTTTAACTGCATATTAATTGAAATGTAAATATTCTCTATTTATTTCTGTTACAGAAGTTTAGAGTTATGCAGTAGCTCAAATATTCTATTTATTCTTATTTGTAAAAATTTAACGTTATGTAATCACTCATCTAGTAGTAGAGCATTGCATTACATTAGCGAAATATTTACGTTTATGCGTTGTCATGGAGACGCATGAAATAAACAACACGAGTCGAAGAGTGCGTGACCTTGGAACCAAAAAGGAGAGGAAAGATATTATATAGATATAGAAGATTTTTAATTAGAGAGAAGAGAGGAAGTTTTTGAGGAGCGGAAAGGAAGGTAGGATACAAGCAAAGGAAGTGGAAGAAAATTATAAGTTCTCTAGGGCAGAAATTCATGAGAATAGTGTTTAGAAGTGAGCCAGAACATAGTGAATCATATACTTAGCTGCAAGTGAAGTCAGCTGTGTTGTAAAGGAAAATTAATGCCGTATCTGGATAAATAAAGAACTGAACATTCAATGAAAAATTCTGATTAGTTCCAGTTAGTCTAGGATTGCGTCTTAATTCTATGTTGCCGTGAGAAGAATTATATTGAAATTAACTAGTTTCAGAAAAGTAAACAAGGAAAGATATCAGTGCCTTATTGATGTGTTTTTTTTTTTTTGAGTAGTGAAGCGCAATTAACAGTAGTTCAGCTAAAATCGTTGAAGAATTTTTATTAATGTGTTCCGCTAACGTAAATAAGTTAATTCATAAGTGTGCTCACAATTAATAGATGTATTGAAGATTGTATCTGGTAAGAGTAGTCATACTTGTTTGTTTATTCTAACATTAACATATCTTCGAAGTTCAAAGTCCGAAATAAGACTGCTTGGAATATTGTCTACCTTGGAATATTAGTGCTTCCTGTGAATTTTAAACATTAAATACAGCTGATAGATATTTGGAGACTGTTTAAATAAGAAGTTTCGTTTTATTAACTTGAGTTAAGAAAGCTTGTGATTTTGAAACTGTGAATTGTATGTGAAAGTTTAGAACATTGAATTGGCATGAGTGACTTAGCAAGATGTATTAAGTTGATTGTATTGTTTTATTTTAAAGGAGAATTCTTGTATTTGTTATATATATCATATATTAAATGTTTTATTTTGTTAATCTAAATATTGTGTTTGCCTGAATTCCTTTTTATTGCACCGTTCATAAATATTCAAATCTTGCAGGAACCCCAAGTGGAATAGTAAATAATTCGGCCTAAATAAATGAGGAGACTGCTAACTTAATTGAAAATTGATCCTACTATTTTATATAGACTAATCTAAAAATAGGGTGGCGCAGTATAATTATAAATTTCCCTACTTTTGGATCGGTGATCAATTTGCAATTAGTTATTATATTGATAAGAGTGACTTGAACCAAGATGGCAGATTTAGAACATAACATGAAAATAGAACGTCACGACAATGGGGAGGGGGAGAAGAATTCCCAGATTATCTGACCCCACACTGCTAATGAGGTTTTATAGCTTTTCACGAATGGAATGCACAAAGTATAGTATATTCCCTTCACCAACTAGCTACATGGAAACTGCCAGTGTCCATGTGAAAAACCTACTTCTCATTCCATTACACACCACTTACTTTTGCAAATTCTTCCATGAATGGCCCTTGTCCTTGTTCTACCACATAAAAAATCTCCCCAGTTTGTCAAGTGTGGGAAAATGTCTCAATCACCCAAATCTGCAGTTTCCATGCCCTCATAATCAACATTGTACAGTCCTGGTATCTTTTTTATTATCACTGCTACACCTTTCCTGGGTTACTTTATTCCCTTCAAATCTCAGTGACCAGATTTGAGCATAATAATCCAGATATTTTCTGATTACGGCTTTATACAATGGAATCACCACCACTCTTTTTTATCTCTGCTTTTCAATATCCTTCTTAATATTGTATCAATTCTTTGAGTTACCTTCACAATATGTCCCCTAAACTTTCAATTTCTATTGAGCCTCAACCCCAATATCTCTTGCTTCCTCCACTTTCTCTAGTCTAGTTTTACTCATAAAGTATGATACCTACCATTGGTGAATCCCAGATTTCAAGACTTTCCATTTAGTTGCAGTAAACTGACATCCCAATCATTCATCTGTCTGATGACTTTTCAAATCCTGAAGGACCACAATATTGGCACTATTACTAATAATTCTTTAAAGCTTCACATCATCTGCACACAGCTGAATATCTTTTACAATCCAGTGACAATATCAATGACATAAAGGTTAAACAGCAAAGGTTCCAGTACTGGGCCAAGAAGAATTCCACTTGTGACTCTACTTTTGCTTGATACCACTCCCTCATATTCGACTCTGATATCTATCAAACAGACAATTTGCAATCCAATTCACTAACCTGATATCTGAACCAACATGTTGCAACTTAAATATTAACTTATCATGCAGCATCCAGTTCAGTGTTTTTGAAAAATCCTGGCAGTTTATGCCTTTTTCTCACAAACTACTCTTGTTACTTTATTATAAAAGACAATATTACTCTCAAATATATATGTATCCAATATTTTGAAATATCAATACATATGTTTCTATAGCTGAAATCTCCCATTATAAAAACCTGCTTCCTAACCCGATCTGTTTAAACATCATTTGCATGTCATGCATCACATGTCCTGGCCTATAGCAATACTCCACCAAATATTCTTTACTGCCCAGCTCCACTTCATACCATAATTTTCAAAGGCATTCGCACATTTCTCTCTTGGCTCTGTGTTTTGAGGGCACAGATCATCTGTTATCATGAGTAACACTCTACCAACCTTATAATGTCAAATTTTAATATCCTCATTTTGTAATATGATACCATCTATCCCCCCCCCCTCATTTTCTCATAACCATGGTCTCTTGTCTTTGATCAACTACTTTATTTCTAACCCAAAGTCTCAAATCCATCAATTAAAACTGGTTTGTATACTGCTATTTTAATATTATGGCTAATTTCTCTCTCAATCCATATAGCAACCATACCAACTTTTTTTTTTACTCTATTGTCTTTATCATATTTACTTTGCTATCTTCATTAAACATAGTGCCTAAATAGCTCCAATATTTTACTACTTCTGTATGTTCTCAGCAGAGAATGGATGATGTTTTCCATTTTCTTTTCAAATTTGCTATTCAGTTTAGTTAAAGAATCCTGAAGACTTATACTGGATTAATTTAGAAGTATAATAACATCTACATAAAATAAAGAACTGAGGTTAACATTGACAATTTTGATATTATATTTAATGGAACTTTCCTTCATAACGTGATCCATATAGATAATGAATAGAGTGCAGATAGTATGCATCGTTGTCTTATATGTGACATAGCAATACTTCTATGCCCTCCCTTGTACTGCTTCTCAGTTTTATTGACTTACTTGCTAGGAGCTTTCAGTATGATTTATTCTTTACCAGGATTGCTTATTTAACTTTTTAAGGTTTTCATGATTTTCTTCAGCTTTTGTCATTGAGTCTCTTTATGGTTTGGCTCTTGTTTTCAAATGTTTTAATTTTTTTTAAAAAATAATATTTGTTATTTGAGTCCAGAGTTCATGCCTCATAATTGTTTGACTTTGATTCTTTTTACACATCATCCTGTTCCTCCTTCAATTCTAGCTACTGACTTACAACTTAAATATAGACTATTTACTCTGTATAATGGTCCCATTTACACCATATAATTTTAGCATTTTGAATAGCTTTTTTCTTAGCACCTTGTCATAAGATATTCTCATGATTTCTCAACTATTTGTCTTAAAAGTGAAATTTTGATCTATTATTTGGCCTGAACCCACTTTTTTCTTTACCAGGTTTTTCTTCTAATTTTCCTTAGCCTCTTCTCAGATATGTTTACATAAGTCTTACCTGGACACCTCAGGAGGGAAATTATTTGTAATTCTTGCATTCAGTTTTATTTTCCTTTTTATTGATGGGTACCATGAGAGCTCTACTCCAATCATCTGGAATTTGAACTTCTGACAGCCTTCTGAATTATGCAGTATATAAAATTTTTACACCTCAATATTTGAGCATTTCATCTCAGGTCAAATATCATGTACTCCAGCTATTTCGTATTTCAGGTTTTTGATTAATTTTTTTACCTCAATTATTGATGTATTCCTGATTGCAACATTCCTATCAAATATTTCTCACCATAATTCTGTCACCATTTCTCTCATTTAAAAATCTTTCAAAGTAATTACTCTCAAAATCTAGAATGGATTTATCTTCAGTGTTTACGTGGACTTTATCATCTCTGATTCTCTTCACAGCATTTTTTACTCCATTTCTAAGCTTTTTCAACATCCTTCAGAACATTTTACCACCTTTATGATATTTATATTCTTACAAAAGTCTTTTTCATCCCATGACTTTTGTTTGGGTACTACATGGCTTACATTATTTTCTATATTCTAACAGGACATATATTGACTTACTTCCCAGGAACTTTCAGTATGATTTCTTCTTTCCCAGATTGCTTCTTTAACATCTTGAGGTTTCTATGATTTAAGGTTTTCTTCAGCTTTTGACATTGAGTTACTATAGTTTGGTTCTTGTTTTCAGATGTATTAATTTTTTTTTATCCAGTAATATTTGTTGTTTGAGTCTGGAGTTCATGCCTCATAACTGTCTGACTTTGATTCTTTTTAAAATGTTTATACATCATAATATGGATTTCTAATTTTGCTGTTCAAGCTTATTCAGGACTTCCATGGAATCACAAGCCTCATCTTAGACACAACACAAATTCTACCATACCACTCCTTAAACCTGTTCACTGTCTCTACATTGATCAACCTATCAGGTAATGCATTCCATGGTCCAACCAATCTCCATACACAAAAAAAGCCACTTTTCATCACCATCTCTTTTTGCAACTTCTAGGGATGGCTCCTCTTTTCCCTTGTTGTTCTATAAGAAAAATTATACCCCCTTTGTCTTCTATCTAGAAGACAAAGGGAGAATAATTTCTAAGCTCTCTAAGTCACCATAACTAACATTTTACCGTACTGGTATAATTTATGTTATCTTTCTCCAAAATTAATTTATCTCCTTTAAATCCCAGTAGCAGTGATCATACATGGTCTGATCAGGGCTTAATACAATGGAATCACCATTCTTCTGTCTTTGTTGGTTAATGTTCCTACCAAAATTGCAACAGTCCTCTGGGTAAACTTCATCACATTTTCTATATGTCCCCAAAACTTCAAATTTCCATTAATTATTACTCCAAGATCTCCTCTAGTATAGTTCTGTAAGTAGAGTAAATTAGATTGGAAATTGGCTGTCTGAAAGATATCAGAGTTGGGTACATGGGGACAGTATCACAAAAAAAGAAACTGATTAGCCTTTGTTCAGTGGATCTCATATTTCAAGAACTTATATTTAATTGCATTAAACTGACAACCCCACTCATACCCATATTTGCCCAGCTTATTCATATCATCTTGAAGGGCTACCACATCAGCACTATTACTAATTACACTTCACATTATTTTCAAACAGCTTAATATCTTCCTGCAATATAATAACAATATTAACATAAAAGTTAAAGAGCAAGGATTCTAGTACTGAGCACTGTAAAATCCAACCTGTGACCTTCCTTTTTCTTGATACTCCTGCCCTGTACTAAACTTTCTGATATCTATCAGGCAGCCAATTTACTAACTTGATATCTGACCTTATGTGTTGCAGCTGAAATATCAACTTATCACGTAGCATCCTATGAAATGCCTTTGCAAAAAAAAAGTAGTATATGTCTTTATTTCATCAATTGCTCTTTTACTTTATTATAAAAGGCAAGCAAGCAGATTAATGAAATAATCTGAGTATTTGATCAAAGCATAATGATCAAATAATCAAAGTATATGAGAAATCATATACTTTGTATACGATTTCTCACACTTTTGTCCATGATTTTAACAGCTTCAGAAAAAATACAAACTGGTATATAAATTAAGTGGATAAAAATCCTATGTTGTTATATAGCCAGTAAGTGAAACTCAAGATCGAGAACTACGATCTTACTGGCTATATAACAACATAGGATTTTTATCCACTTAATTTCTATTAAGTTGCCAGAAAACTAGCCGTTTGGCTTTTCATTTTAATTACAAAACTGGTGTATAGTTTGATGCATCCATTCTACCACTACCCTTATGCAATTGCACTATCTTACTTTCTTTCCATGTCCTGGACACTTTCCCAGTAGCCAGACTTTCAGTGAGCAGCCAGGTAAAGAACATCAGTTTCTTAGCAATTTCTCTTAAAACATGTGGCAAAGGGTAGATCATGCCTCAGTAACTTGCTCACGTTTTATAACACAGTGACAGCTGAACTGGATAAGGGTAATGTGTTTACAGTGATTCTACTGGACCTTGCTAAGGCCTTTGACAGGATACCACATGGAATTCTAATCAGTAAACTGCAGCATATGGGGATGGATATAGGGTTGGTGAGATGGATAGGAGGGTGGTTGATGGAGAGATATCAGAGAGTGGTATATTCAGGAGTAGAGTCCAAAAGACGGTCTGTGACTAGTGGTGTGCTGCAGGGTTCTGTTCTTGGACCACTACTGTTCAATTTGTTCATTAACGATATAAGAAAGGATCTGAGAGGAAGTGTTCATTTGTTTGCTGATGATGCAAAGTTGAGTAGAGCAATAGTGAGTGCACAGGATGTAAAAATTTTGCAGGATGATTTGGATAGTTTGGAGGACTGGGCTAAGGAGAATAGATGTCGATTTAATGTGGCAAAGTGAAAAGTTAGCAGCAGTATATCACATCAGTGGAACAGTACACCAGGAGATTGATGAGGCCAGGGATTTGGGAGTGTTGGTGGATAGGGAGTTGAAGTTTAGGGGGCACATTGCAAAAGTGGCTAAATCAGCTCATCAGATCACTTGGTTGCTGAAAAATACTTTAACGAGCAGAGACAAACAGGTTATTGTTCCTCTGTATTGAGCCTTGATAAGACCCCATCTAGACTACTGTGCCCATATATGGGCACCAGGGTTTCTTCTTGATGGGGAGGAGGTGGAGAGGATCCAGAGACGAGTGACCAAGATGATAGCAGGTCTATGGAATGAACCTTATGAGAACAGGTTGAAGATTTGTGGGTTGCAGAAATTGGTTGATAGGCGGAAAAGGGGAGATATGATTGAGACATTCAAATTGCTAAAGGGTTTCTACAGGATTAATTCAGAGGATGTTTTTGAGATCAGGACTGGTGGTGGGAGAACTAGGGGACATCTATGGAAGCTGGGCATGAGTGTGGTTAGCAAGGGTGTTAGAGCTAGGTTTTTAATTGGAGAGTGGTGAATGAGTGGAATAAGCTGCCAGAGTCTGTTCTGGGTGCGATGACTATGAATAAGTTCAAGGCGAGGTATGATAGATACTGTGTGAATGTCGAATAGTTGTTCTTGATGTTAGGGCCTCCCTCGATGAGTCTATCGACTCCTTGGTGTTGCCCGTAATATTAATAATAATAAAAAAATCCAATCTGTCCTGCTGACTTAAAGATTTACAGAGTACTTGGTATATTATACTTAATATTAAAGTTGAAATTAAGCCTCAATTCTGGGAGGGTGGCAATGGAGTGGAAAGAGATCAAATAGTTCTACCTGCATAAAGGAGGCTTCAAGACAAACGTAACAAATTTTAGGCCAATCAGTATATCAGGAGTAGTGATTAAGGTATTGGAGAAGTTGATAAAAGCTAGAATTCAGGGCTGATGGACAGCAATATGAAACTTTACAAGGGCAACATGGTTTTATGAAGGGTAGGTCTTGCATTAGTAATTTGCTTACTTTTTATAATAAAGTGACAATTGAGTTGGATAAAGGAAATGGATACGCAGAGATATTGCTGGACTTTACAAAGGAAAGGCACTTGACAGGATTCCACATGGAACTTTGTTGCATAAATTGAAGCAAATGAGGCTGGATACAAAGTTGGTGATTTGGATTAGAGGGTAGCTGATTGATATATATCAAAGAGTAGTTTATGGGGGAAATGAGTCCAGGAGAAGGCATGGATGCTAAAATTTAAAGAGGCAGTCTTGAAAATGAAGAAAGCATATTGAATGTTGCTAGTAAGTAGGTTGGCATATGTCCTAAGTGCATACAGAGAAAAATGTAAAAGAACTAAATTATGCTGAAAATAACTAAGTCATGGGAAGATTGTAACAATATAGAAGATAAATATCAGTAAGGTGGCAAAATTTCTGAAGGTTACAGAAAAAGTTTGGAAAAGGAGAGAAGAGTACTCCAAAAAGGAATTCTATTACTTCTTGTTAAATGAAACAAGAAGTAATAGAACAGTAGTAGAAAATATTCAAGAAAAATGCAATCAGAAGTAAATACTCAAACTTGAGGTAGAAAGAAAGCTATCAAAAGTCTGAAATGTGGAAAGGCAGTTGGAGTAGATGATACTGGACCATAAATGCTCAAATATGGAGGTATAAAAGTTTTACGGTGGTCACACTGCATAATTCAGAGAGCATGGTCAGAAGGTCAAAATCCAGATGATTGGAGTAGTACTCTCATAGTTCCCATCTATAAAAAAAAATGAAATAAAACTGAGAATTGCGGAGGAATTTCTCTTATTAAGTGTTCCAGGTAAGATTTATGCAAGCATACCTTAGAAGAGGCTAAGAAGAATTGTGGAAGAGAAATTTGGTGAAAAATAAGCTGGGTGAAAAATAATCAGACAAACAGAAGTTCTTAGGATCAGATTTTCACTCTTTAACAAATAGTTGAGAAATCATCGAAATATAATGCGAGTCTGAATTAGGTAGATCTAGAAAATGCATGCAACAAGGGGGCCAAGAGAAATGCTGTTCAGAACAGTACTGTTATATGGGGATAAATGGAACATTATATATAGCAGTGCATCGTCTATATTTAAGTTGTAAGTCAGCAGTTAGAATTGAAGAAAGTACAGTAAGGTGGTTGTCTAACTTGATTTTATATCAAGTTAGACAAAGGTACACACTATCTCTGCTCTCATTCATTCTATATAGATCACCTTATGGATGAAAGCAGTAATAATCCTGATATCAAAATTGGAGATAATCAAACTTAGCTCTTTGATTTATGTAAATAATGTATCCTGTTTTTTAACTAAACTGAATAACAGTTGCAAGAAATTGACATGAAAATTAGCAATAAAAAGACAAAACTATGGAAATAGGCCAGAATATTGAACACTTCAACTGCATTCTCCGTAGAAAATCTATAGTAGTACAAATAATTTTTTAAGAAAAAAAAAAGGAAATACAAGAGGTCCTATTATATAAGCTGATATATCATCCCCCCCCCCCCCACACACACACGAGTCCCAAGACCTATAACATAACAGTGTTGTATGTGGCCAATTGATTAGAAACAACAAAGGAATTTGTTGATGTGTTTCTTGAAGACTTAAACTTTTTTGTGGTCATTGGGGAAAAGGTGTTTGGAAGATTGTTCCAAACAGAGTTTATACATGAAGGCAACTGGAAATAGTCAGTGAGAGTGAGAAAGATCATCAATTAAGCAAACTGCTCCCTTCTGAATACAGTCAAGCATCCTGAGGGAGGTCCTAGATGCACCATCCCAAATGTAGGAACAATATTCTAAGGTCAGGCGGATTTGAGCTTAATAAAGTTTTGGGAGTTGATAAAGAGAAAGTACTGTTCAGAACCAAAAATACCTAGTTTTTTGAAGATGGAAGAGGCTATGGACCTGATGTACTTGTGCCAGGATAGGCTAGATGTGAAATCTAAGATGAGAAAACTGATCTGTTAGTGAGCAGAACATTGTCAAAAGAAGTGAGGGTGAATGAAGCATGGTCTTCCAAGAAATGAGACAGGATTGCATTTTGGTGGTGTTAAAATTCACCAGGTTATCCTTATCCCACTTGAAATGGCAAGGAGATCAGCGTACAAGGCATTGGTTAAAGATCCTTGAAGCATGAATGACCCGAGTTGAGATTTTAAAAATGAAAAGAGGAGTAGAGAGTACTGTCATCAGCAAAGCTATGAATAGAATTAGATGTCAGAGAGAGAGAGGCTGATGTATAATGAGGAAGAGTATAGGTGAAAGTGCAGAACTGTAGGGTATCCCAGCATTGATTGAAAAATATGATGAAAGGACACCATCCACAGTGGCCTGCAATGAACAACTGGATAGGTACTTGGCAATCTATTCACAAAGGGAAAGGAGGAATACCATAAGATGGTAGCTTGGTAAGAAGGCCACAATGCCAGACTTGATCATATGCCTTGGAAAAGTTATATAATAATCACTTATGAAAGTAGATGTGATAAGTTTCTAAAAAAGCAGATCACTTGATATCTTCACTTGATATCATTGCTGGGACCTAGAAGTTCCCAGCATCACTGAGAACTTCTAGGTCCCAGTGATGCTGGATTTCAGAGATTATATTGTATATTAAATGTAGTAAATCTATAAAAGTATGTATATGTGACATTTAAATAAGGTTTCTGAAAGTACTGTATTTTAATATTTTCAAAGACTGGTTTAGAATGCTAGCATAGATACCTGTGCTGCCAATTTGTTTTATTCCATTATAATATGGCTGGCAGAAAATGAGATGTGTTTAAAATAGCTTAACTTGGATCAAAACTTAACCTGGATCAAATAACTTCTGAACAAATGCTATTTGTATCTGTTCAGAAGTTATTTGATCTATATTAATATTAGTTCTAACTGAGTATTTCTGTTCAGTATGTGCAGAACTATGTAGGAAGTGTGATCATATTATAATACCTGTAATGAATATTTTTACCTATAACATCTTTAACTATTTTTAGCAGTTAACTGAAAGGTAATGAATACAGTTATCATTAAATATTAACAATATTTCATAACTTTTGAGTCACTGTTGTAGTGTCCATAAAAAACAAACCCAGTACTTTCAGAATTATTATTAGCAGTAAATTAATAAAGAAAGAGCCATACAGCTTCATTTTGGTGAAGTAAATTACATAGAAATAGTGGATATTAAAGATCCAACATGATTTCAAAGCTGAATGTTTGTAGAAACTATGCAACTTTTGTAAATTTGACCTTACGAGAATACAATCCTCAGCATCAGAGTTGCCTTAGCAGCAAAGAATATATATATATATATATATATTCTTTGCTGCTATGCAGATTACCAAAGTTTATATCTGCATTTATCTGAATATCGGAAATTTGTAAAATTATATTGTCCCCCACCAGCTACAATATTTAATTTTTTAACTATACTCATCTATATTAATAGCCCAAACTAATAATCTTCCATTGTTTTCTTTTTCCCTCTTTTCATTTCAACTTGCCTAGCAAGAACTCTCCTTTTTTGTTCTTAAGTGCTAAATTTAAAATTAGAAAGAAAGCAAGAACTCTCCTTTTTTGTTCTTAAGTGCTAAATTTAAAATTAGAAAGAAAGTATCATTTAACAAATATATATTAAAAAAATTTATGTTGGTTTTTAGATAAACATTTATACCTAATCACTTTCTGCTTTCATTTCAACAGCTCTAGCATTCTAATATTAATTCCCTGTATATCATTCTGAAATTTTACTTCATTTTTGTTTATAGATTTGTAAAGCACCTTAACATAAAGATACACCACTTGTTCATGGAAAAATATTTACACTGTAAAAATCTGAACTTGTTATAAGTACATCTTGATAATATATTCACATCAAATGTGTGTGAGGAATTAAAGTTAACAAGTTACAAAGCTGGACATCAACATCTGCCACAAAGTAAGAAACAAATACAGCTTTTAAGTCAAAGCTCCGTATTTTCTCTCAGAATACCAAACTAAGTGAATAAAAACAGTTCTAGTTGAAATATAGCCGCTGACTAGCATTCACTATTTCTCATTCTGAAGCATTACATCTTATTTTCATTTCTGCTTGCCTGGGCAAGCTGTCAGGTGTTTTTTCACAAAAGAATAATCTCTCCTCTCTGCATATGTGTTGAGATATGATCATGTAACTACTTCTATATTTTCTGATTTGCTCTAATAGCCTATAGATCCTTTAGGAGAAATATCAGTTTGGACCAAATGGTAGGCACCACTCATCTTAAGTTTGTGACACTTGTAAGGCATGTGTGTGTAAGGATGATATCCATACAGTGAAAAACATGATGAAACCTTTGTTTTTAGTTATTTTTAATGGTGAGCAGTAAAGATGCTTATTTTGTCCTGATTGCCGTCGCGATGTATAGAAAGGCTACTTGTGCATTGTTCTCACATCACACAAAATTCCTTACCCTGAAGTGTGGTTTTATTTATTTGTAAGGTTAATTGGATTCTGTAGATTCTAAATCAACATGGGATAATGGATACAATCTGTACCAACCAACTGTTAGTTTGGATAAATCCAGTCGATCTAATTGAACCTCACAAGCTCCAAGACCTTGATTGTGCTCAAATCCCTTTTGTCTTTCCCAGATCATTACCTGTAAAATAACATTTCATTAACTATCTGAAAGAATATAAAAAGATAACTTAAATGAATTACAGGTCAAAAAACTGTCTTAAAATAATAAAAGAATAAATTTTTATTCTGAATTGTGGCAATTATTTACTTCTAACATAGTTAGAATAATGAGAAATATTACAAAATGATTGCAAAAATAAATGATTATTAAATATTAGAAAAGTGCTTAAGGGTCAAAGCTGTATAACTGAGAGGAGACCTCCACATAGCCTTTAAAGGAATGCGAAGAACCGACCAGGGCTTCTGACCTAATGTCCAATCCTCACCTTCTCGTGGTGCACCCTGTTGGGTATCTACTTTGATAATGAACAAACGAGGATGGGCTGGCAATTTGGGATTTAGCCAACCAAATTGTATTCTTATTGGTTAAACCAAAATAAAAAATGATGATACAACATGACAAAATTTCATGCCGGCTGGGGCAATTGCCCGGTTAAACAAGGCCCCTGTTGTTTTCGCCATGGAACCAGGGCGAACAGCGAAAAGTCAGCTACTGGAACAAATCTGAAAACAAACCCCAACTCAACATCACCAGAGTTAAAGATCGGTACTATCAACGTAAGAAGCCTGAATGGCAAAGAAATGGAGCTAGCTGAGGAATTGGATAAGCCAGATCGACATAATAGGGGTGACTGAAACAAAAATGACAAAAACTGGTGAGATTTTTCTGAGCAATAAATACAAAATGTTATATTCAGGCAATGACAATCAAGGAAAAGAAGGCGTAGCCTTAGTATTCAACACAAAATACGAGGCTAATCTTCTTGAATGGCAGTCAGTCTCAAGTAGAGTAATGTGGGCAAATATGAGAATGGGGAACTGAACAATGAGACTTATGTGCCTATGGTCCCACAGAAGGTTCTACTAAGGTAGAAGTGGAGGAATTTTTTGAAGCTTTAGAAAAAAGCAACTGACACAATGAAAAAGGAAAAGTTGGTCCTTGTTAGGGATCTAAATAGCAGAGTAGGAAATGATTGGTAGACATACAAAAATATTTTGGGAAAATTTGGAGAAAAGAGCAAAGCTAATAATAATGGCAAATATCTGTTGGATTTCTGCTCAGGACATGGACTGGTTATTACTAACACCATGTTCCAACATAAAAATGTGCACAAATTCACATGGAGAGAAGAGGCTAGGAATAAGAAAAGTCTCATTGACTATATTATTGTTGATAGTGATGTTTTCTCCCTGGTGCAGGACACCAGAGTGTACAGAGGATTTGAAATCGGAAGTGATCACAATTTAGTCTTGAGCAGGATAAAATTGAGTTGCATATTGAAAAGAATAACATGTAAGAAAGTTTTAAATAAAAGTTGAGCAGCTCTCAGATGTGAACTGTAGACTAAAATACAGAAAGATTATTGAAAAGAAAATGAAAGAGTTTGAGAACAGGAATCAAACCTTGGAGATTCAGTGGCAAACTCTGAAGAAAACATTGATTGATTCTGCCAGAGAGGCATGTGGTGAGGTTGTGTGCAAGGATAAAAAAATCAGAACTCCCTGGTGGACACAGGAAGTTAAAGAGGCAGTGAAGGAAAAGAAGAAAGCATATCAAAAGTTCCTGGCAAATAAGTCAGCTTTTACTCTTACAGAATACAGAGACAAATGTAAGAAAGCTAAACAGTGTGTAAAACTAGCTAAACAAAAGTCATGGGAGGTCTTTGGCAAGAATATAGAAAATAAATATCAAGAAGGTGTCAAAATATTCTGGAGGTTGTTGAAGAAGCTTAGGAATGGAGGAAAGAGTGCTGTAAAAGGAGTTAGAGATGATAAAGGTGACATGAAAACAGGAGAAAAAGATATCCTTGAAGTATGGAGTAATTACTTTGAAAAACTGCTAAATGAAACAAGCAGCGATGATAGCACAGTGATAAAAAACACTGACTAGACATGCAGTCAGGAATACATATCCATACTTGAAGTAGAAAACGCCATCAAAGGCTTGAAATGTGGAAAGGCAGCAGGAGTAGATGATATTCGACCAGAAATGCTGAAGTATGGTGGTATAAAAGTCTTCCAGTGGCTGCACTGCATAGTTCAGAAAGCCTGGACAGAGGGACGAATTCCCGATGATTGGAGTAGAGCTCTCATAGTACCCATATATAAAAAGGGAAATAAAACTGAATGTGAGAATTACAGAGGTATTTCCCTACTGAGTATTCCTGGCAAGATCTATGCAAGTATACTTGAGAAACGGTTGAGAAGAATTGTGGAAGAAAAGCTTGGTGAAGAACAAGCTGGATTCAGGCCAAATAGAGGCTGTCAGGATCAGATCTTCACTTTACGACAGATAGTCGAGAAAGCATGGGAATATAACAAAGATCTGTATTTAAGTTTTGTCGATTTGGAAAAGGCATATGACAAGGTGCCAAGAGAGAAGCTATTCAATACGCTGCAGTTATATGTTGTCAATGGGGCATTATATCAAGCAATACTTAGTCTTTATTTGAGTTGTAAGTCAGCAGTTAGAATTGAAGGAAGTACAGGAAGATGGTTTAATGTTAAATCTGGTGTGAAACAAGGATGTACTTTATCCCCTCTGTTATTCATTATCTATATGGATCGCATTATGAAGGAAAGTGGTATTAAACCTGATATCAAAATTGGAGATGTTAATGTCAGCTCTTTGCTTTATGCAGATGATGTTATACTTCTAAATAAATCTGCTACAAATTTGCAAGATACTTTGGCTAAATTGAATAGCTGTTGTACTAGATATGGTATGAAGGTCAGCTATAAAAAGACAAAGACAATGAAAATAGGCAGAATCATTGGAAACGTCAACTGTGTTGTGAATGGAGAACCTGTGGAACAAGTAAAACATTTCAGCTACTTAGGCACGATTTTTACTGAAGATGGTAAATTAAATATAGAAATAGACAACAGAATCAGCAAAGCTGGTATGGTGGGAAGTCAATTGAATAAATTCATATGGAATAAGAGAGAAATTAGTCGGAACACTAAATTAGCTGTATACATGACAGTGTTCAAACCAGTTTTAACTTATGGATCTGAGAGCTGGATCAGAAGTAAAACACTTGACCAAAGACTAGAGACCGCAGATATGAGAGTCCTGAGAAAGATTAGAGGCATGAACAGATGGCATCAATGGCAATATCATATTAAAAATGAGGATATTAAAAGAACTTGACATTGTCAGCATCCAGGAATGCATTAGCAGAGCTAATCTCAGGTAGTATGGTCACTTAAATAGAATGGGAGAGGAAAGATTAGCAAAACAAGTGTTCTCTGCCAGGTTGGCAGGAAAACGACCCAGAGGAAGACCAAGATATAAGTGGATTGATACGGTACAAAGTGCCTTAGACGATAGAAATATAAGATCTGATAATGTTGGAGTCTTGACAAGTAACAGACTGATTTGGAGGAAAATTGTAGATAGGAAGTTAGTAATGATGTAATTTTTTCATGTAGTATTGTCATATCCTGTACACCACTTGAGGGTACATGGCAGGAATTTGATGATGATGATGATGAACATCCATGTAAATTTAATAAGCTCTGAAATACTGTTAAATAATTTTATTTTTGTACATAATGACATTTATTTCCATTTTTTCATCAATTGACATCATTAGGAAGATGTACATTAATTCTTTTTTGGTAACTCTTTTAATTTGGTAAGAAGATAAAACCATAAATAAAAGTACACTTGCATCACAAGAGTGTAATTTGCTGGCTTAGTTGGCCAATTGGTTAACTAACTGCTCTTCAACTAATAGGCTACAGTTTTGAATCTGCTGTGGGCATGGACAAGGAATGTTAAGTGGCATGAAACTCCTGCTCATTTAATGGAAACCTGAAGTGGTTTGAAAAAAAATCCATGTTTGGTCTCTAGAGCAGGGTTTTCTGGATTATGCAAAAAAAAAAAATAAATAATATAAAAATAAATAAAAATAAAAATAAATTGCAAATTTAAAAACAAATATAAATTAATTTTAAAGTAATTTAAACAATCAGCCCATTAACTACCTTACCGGCCATTATGGATCAAATACGCATCCTCATACGCTTCATATCCATCATATATTTCAATGTAATATCAATGGTATTACAATTTTAATATGCACTTCGCATCCATTATAAACTGGACGTATATATATATACGTCTTGGTCGGTAGCGTGGTTAATAGTACTCTGCTATAGGTTTACAACCTTTTGTTTGTTGATAGCGGTCACATTAAAAAAAAAAAACAATATGTAGAGATACCTAAGTATTATATTGACCAGTAAATGTTTCCCACATAATTGTTTTTAAACCATGTTGTATCTGCAATATGATATAGTACATAATCATGTTAGAAGAGACATGCATCAGTTCTGTAAACTACACAATAAGCATCAAATTACTCAAAGTATAGCATATCTGTTAATATTCATCTTTCTAGGTTTTACCAAAGATTGCATGATAAAAAGATTATTACACCTTTGCCACCAAACTTCTGCCATGCTTGCCTATCCCACTGGAAAGGGGATGGGGCTGTGGCATTCATAGTTCCATATCACAGGCTTTTTTACTGCTTTGCATACCAGTCACAATATTCTTTGCACCAGTGTGATTTGTGCTATACTGACATGATTCATAGCTCATTTATGTGCAGCAACCAATACCATGCAGCTGTTTGCATAGCTATAAATCTGAATCCTATAGATGATTTCACTCTTGGTTAAATGATTTCCACATGGAATGCTGAGATTTTTATTCTACCCCTCAGTTCCTGGGTGTTAGCTTCCTGAGTCTTTCAGTGTATTTCTTGGCTGGGGTAGCACTATCCACTTGCTGATAATGTGGTCTGAAGTTAAGATTACCAATATCATGAAAGAATAGGCCACCGCTATTGCATCCTATGATAATATATATATATATATATATATTTTTTTTTTTTGAAGTTTGCAGATTCTTCTCTAAATTTTGCGTACTCACTGCACTTGGTTCTGTAACCTTTTACATATGTGTGTGTGAAATTGATATAAAATAAATAAATAATATTGACAGGATACAGACATACAGTTGACTATTGGTTTTGTATAGCAATACAGACCACATCTGAACAACAGGAATGCACATAACAGTATTTTTCATTCTAAAAGGCTGTGTTCCAAATACTTATTCAACAGTACAAAACTTCAAATTTATACCTTTCAGGAGGGAGAAAAAGTTGGTACAATGCAATTTGCCATATTAACTGGGCAGTGCATGTTTGCATAAAATGTATAAAATGGAAAGAGCATGTGATATGCCAGCAGAAAGACAATACAATGATCGAAGGTGAGGAAGGCAACATGATGTGATGTATATAACATTAGGAAGTAAACAAGTTTGCACCTGAACTATTTTCAGGACTCGTATAAAAAGCTAATGACTTCACATCACTTGCCTTAGTATCCCATCAAAGCACATCTCCTTGCAGACATGTATAATACCTGTTTCGAAATTTGAGATCTCATCAGTGGGAGCCAGACGCAGAGGTGATATTAAGGCAGAAGTCATATTTTCATATACAAGTAGCCAAAAGGTGTCACATTTTATTATTAAAATATTCTAGATTAGACTTTTTTTATTTTTTACTAAGTAATTTAAGGGAATTACAACGTCACTAGGATATACATTAAAATAAATTTTAATATACTTCAATATTTCGGCAACGTCACGTTGCCATTTTCAAGAAACTTAAGAACAAGACACGTGCACGCAGGCACAACAAATAGTAAATGAGGAAGAAGTAGGAAGCTATTATTTCTCCTAAAGTCCTGATGGTGCCCCCTAGCGGGCAATGTTGGTATTCTTGGGCGATTGGGCTGATGATCTTCTGATGTAGGTTTCCCAAATTTGAGGCAGTCTCATGCAGCCAAATTTGTTGAGGTTCGAATTGTTTCTTAGGGCTGAAGCTGATTCTATGAAAAGCCTTTCATACTTGTATTTACTACGGTGTAGTATCGTGGCTTTCTTCCACTGTATTCTATGGCAGGTATCCAGGGCATGGTCCGCAAGACCAGAGTGGCTGTACTGGTGAAAACGGATGTAGTCCTTGTGTTCTGAAATTCTGATATTGGCTGTCCTGCCTGTTTGGTCAAAGTAGGACAGCTTACAGCTGCAAGGGACCTGGTATACACCAGGTAGGTCTAGGGAGGGGGGTTGGTTTTTAGCAGAGCGGATAAGAGATGCCAATTTTTTATATGGTCTGTAACAAGAAGTTAAATCATGTTTTTTTAGGATTTTTGTAATTTTTTCCGAGGTGCCTCGGATATAGGGTATGGTGATGGATTTAGAGTAATCCTTGTTGTGAGGGGGTTGTTGTTTACTGGTTTCAATATTTTTTGGATTTTTTGTTTGGCAAGGTAAATTCTACAAACAAATAGAGGGGACAGCCATGGGTTCTCCACTCTCCCCACCCTTAGCCAACTTTTAGATGGAGACTTTTGAAGAGAAAGCCTTAAACTCTGCTCCACAAAAACCAACCATTTGGCTTCGCTATGTTGGTGACGTGTTCGCTATTTGGCCTCATGGCTCCAATGCACTCCTCTCCTTCCTAACACATATAAACAACCAACACCCCAGAATCAAATTCACCCTGGAAGAAGAAAAAAACAACTGCCTTCCTTTCTTAGACACACTAGTCACCCGCCAGCCTGATGGAACCTTGGTTTCCTCAGTCTATAGAAAACCCACCCATACAGGCAGACACATTCACCAACAATCCCACCACCCCTGATCGCAACAATATGGAGTCATTAAGACACTACACAACAGGACTAAACTTATCTGTTCAAATGACAATGCTCTAACCACAGAACTAAACTACATTCTCAACACTTTCTCAGCCAATGGCTACCCCCCCCCCCCAAAAAAAATCCAAAAAATATTGAAACCAGTAAACCACAATGCCCCCCCCCCACACACACACAACAAGGATTACTCTAAATCCATCACCATACCCTATATCCGAGGCACCTCGGAAAAAATTACAAAAATCCTAAAAAAACATGACTTAACTTCTTGTTACAGACCATATAAAAAATTGGCATCCCTTATCCGCTCTACTAAAGACCAACCTTCCCCCCTCCCTAGACCTACCTGGTGTATACCAGGTCCCTTGCAGCTGTAAGCTGTCCTACTTTGGCCAAACAGGCAGGACAGCCAATATCAGAATTTCAGAACACAAGGTCTACATCCGGTTTCACCAGTACAGCCACTCTGGTCTTGCGGACCATGCCCTGGATACCTGCCATAGAATACGGTGGAAGAAAGCCACGATAGTACACCGTGGTAAATACAAGTATGAAAGGCTTTTCATGGAATCAGCTTCAGCCCTAAGAAACAATTCGAACAACCTCAACAAAACTGGCTGCATGAGACTGCCTCAAATTTGGGAAACCTACATCAGAAGACCTTCAGCCCAATCGCCCAAGAATACCAACATTGCCCACTAGGGGGCACCATCAGGACTTTAGGAGAAATAATAGCTTCCTACTTCTTCCTCATTTACTGTTTGTTGTGCCTGCGTGCACGTGTCTTGTTCTTAAGTTTCTTGAAAATGGCAACGTGACGTTGCCGAAATATTGAAGTATATTAAAATTTATTTTAATGTATATCCTAGTGACATTGTAATTTCCTTAAATTACTTAGTAAAAAATGTATAACCAATGTCTAAGCCTTTCCAATTGAATTCTAGATTAGAGAAAGTTGTTGGAAGTTTATTCACTTGATTATACTATAAATTAAAGATACTAAGAAATTATATCCTTGGTTTAATACTTTATCCAAGTGTAAACAAACAAGTTTGCATTAAACAAGTTAAATATTAAACAAGTTAAAACAATTTAACTTGTTTAATATGCAAACAAGTTAAAGGATTAAATCAAGTACATAGAACTATACTTGATTTAATCAAGTTTAGTTTGGTTAGGTTATGGTAGATATTACATAGCACTGATCAACAATGAAGCACATGTATGACATATATGTAGTTTACATATTAAAAATCATTCTGCTGCTATAAATTCTACATTCTGTAATTAAAAATATCTTTATTCCTGATGATATATACCTTAATACATAAGAAACTGGAAGAAGAATTAAAAACTTTTCTTTTTTTACTTCAAAATTTTTAATTTTTGCTGTAGTTATGCTGGAATCATTGTTATAGATAATACATACTACAGAAACTTAATATCAGTCATACACATATTACATTTCTTATATGAAATCAAGGATTTCATATTTGCCTTATGTATATATTAAAAGTAACTACATTGTACACACTTTTAAAGAATTTCAAAGAAAAAATTCCCCATTCTAAATACACACCAAAAGATTGCGTCCTAGTACATCAGCAGCATTATATTTCAGTGTCTGCCGAAATTGAGGATCTGATGAATGTTTAACAACTTTTGTTTTCCTTTTCTGCATCTTTTTGTCAAAGTCTTTAAGGTACATTTTCACATAAGTATCTAAAAGGGAGAAAAATAAAATCTGTTGGTTATTTTGCTAATATTTAACACAAGTTTACGTAACACATATTGGAACAAACTCCAACTCATTTAGAAGGCAAAGATCAGAAGAAATAAGAGAGAAACCATCACCATAAGAAGTATTAATAAAAAGGAAATCGAACTCAAAAGAAAACTGTAAAAGTACCACATGGACATAACTGGTATTACTGAGGCAAAATAAGTATAGGATACAATTTATATTTGGCCAATAGCAATTGTGGAAAGAAAGGAGTAGTGATAGCATTCAACACCAAACATGGTAATAAACTTCTTGATTGCAAAACAATTTCAAGTAGAGTTATGTTGGTAAACTTCAAAATGTTGAAATAGAGAATGAAACTTATTTGTGCCTACAGTCCCACAGAAGGTTCTCCTAAGGAAAAAATGGAAGAATTTTTCAAGTCATTAGAGCAGCAGTTGATATAAAGAAAAAAAAAGTGGTCCTTGTTAGAAATCTAAACAGCAGAGTAGGAAATGAATCCTACCAGGCATTGAGAAATATTTTAAGAAAATTTAGAGAAAAGGGAAAAGCTAATAATAATGGTAAGTACCTGCTGGATTTCTGCACAGGATATGGACTGGTCATTACTAACACCATGTTCCAACATAAAGATATGCACAAATTCGCTTGGAGAAAAGACACGAGCACTCTCTCATCAAACTTGAAGTTGTCTCTACGAGCAACTTCAAGTTTGATGAGAGACTTTCCCAAGTTGATAAGAATATGTATCTCATAGCTGAATTGTCTTCTTTTGAGGAATTTCTAATCTTGCAAACAACTGTGGTATTCACTACAATGATGTTGAGCATGGCAAAAAAAGATAGCCATTGGCACCACCTGAATGTTTGCCAGGCCACTGAATGATTGGAACACAGCTGGTCTAGGGAGTTGACACCACCTTTACTTCAGTTGTGGTGTAATATCATGTCTGATTTTCTGGTTCTATGAATTGATCGTGGTGCATACTTGAAAGAAATACAACAGATCTATTTTTCTTAGGTACAAAAGACCATAACATAAGATTGGAGGTATGTCCAAAGACAGCAGAACCAACTAGATGCTGTCGGTTGTGACAAGCATCATTAGCTTATGCTTTTAGAGTTCATCTGCCAGTTCCATTGTCCAGTAGGAGACAAACAAGAACAGTCAACTTCAGTACTGTGTCTGTAGGAATGTTGGGCTTATTGTTGTGCTTGTCATCCTTTCCTGTGTATACAAACACACTGCATAGATGGAATGTTTTTGAATCACATAAGCAGAGCACCTTCAAATCCATACTTGGCTGGCTTCTTTGGCACGTACATCTTGAAACTACAATACCCCCTAAAAGGCACTAGCATCTTATCAATAGTCATGAAATATCCTGGTATAAAATGGGATTTACAGTTTTTTATGAAAATATCCCAAACATCATGAATTGCCACAAACATTATCACCTTCCTTTCTTGCTTGTCGTGTTCATTTGTCATGAAATCTGAGGCAACATATATAAATCTAAATTGGGATATATTCATGGTGGTACAAAATATGTCTGTACCAGTTCCATCATTGGCAAAAAGGCCTGTAATCTTCATGTCCTAATTTCATGGTTCCTGACAGATACGGCAATCCAATAAAGGCTTTCAACTCAACCATATCAAGATCTTTTGTGTAAGTTATTCCAGGGTCCTTGTATTTATTCCATTTTGTTACAATTTCTTCACTTGTATGGAGTAAAATGCACTGGAGGATTTCATTTAACATGAATAATTCCCAAGAAGAAATTGGGGGGGTCATCTGCAAGCAAGGTAAGAGCTGTTTGCCTTCGCTGAGCAGCTCTTACTGAGAAGATGGATGATAATATTAGCAGCACTTATTCTTCCTTTTCTTGATGCTGTCTTACCCCATTTGAAGCATTTCGTTTTCCTCAAAAAAGGTTTCCAGTACTTATCCTTTCACTTTATCTGAATGGTTTGATTCCTTAGTATTGGTATGGCCACTCTGCAGAAGTGACTGCATTATGAAAGTAGTATTAAACCTGATATCAAAATTGGAAATGTTAATGTCAGCTCTCTATTTTATGTAGATGAAGTTGATAATAAATCAAGCACAAATCTGCAGGATTCTCTAACTAAACTGAATAACAGCTGTAACAAATTTGGCATGAAAATCAGCAATAAAAAGACTGAAACTATGAAAATAGGCAGGAACACAGACCACCTCAGCTACATTCTCAATGGAGAACCTATAGAACAAGTAAAATATTTCAGCTATTTAGGCAATTTTTAGTAAAGAAGGCAAATTAAATATGGAAATAGACAAGAGAATAAGCAAAGCTTTTATAGTGGGGAAATCAGTTGAATAAATTTATATGAAATAAGAGAGAAATTATCCAAAACACTACACAGTATACATGACAGTATTAAAACCAAGTTATTCAAGTTATGGACTTGAGAGTTCTGAGAAAAATTAGGTGCCTGAATGGATGACATCATTGGCAAAATCACATTAAAAATGAAAATGTTAAGAAGAAAAAACTTGACATTGATAGCATTCCAGAATATGTGAGCAGGGCTAATCTCAGGTGGTATAGTCAATTTAAGAGTTGAGAGAAGAGGTTAGCAAAGTAGGTATTTAATGACAAATATCAGGAAAAAGATCCAGAGTTAAACCAAGATCTAGGTGAGGTGATTCAGTCAGAAGTGCCTTAGAGAAGACCTAAATGTTGATGATCTTTTGATCTTCAACATTTAAGTCTTCTCGTGGTGATCTTTTTGCATGATAGTCTGAACCTACAGTGATGAGTCTTTTGACTACATGGAGATGAGATGAAAATGGAGCAGTGCAAAGTGCTACAATTATATAGTGTAAATGGGATGTTATATCAAGCAATATATAGTCTATATCTGAGCTGTAAGTTAGCAGTGGACAGCAGAGTTTTGTAAAGGGTAGGTCCTGTCTTAGTAATTTATTCACATATTATAATAAAGTGACAGTGAAATAGGATGAAGGAAATGGATACACCATAGACTTTGCAAAGACATTTGACAGAATTCCACATGGAAAACTATTACAAAAACTAGAGCAAATGGTAATGGATATGAAGATGGTAGCATATGGATAGGAAGATGGCTGACAGACAGAGAGTAGTATATGGTGGAATGGAATCTAGGAGAATGAGGGTGACTAGTAGGATACCTCAGCGTATTAGGGTCAGTACTTTAACTTGTATATCAACGATATAGGGAAACATTTAAGGGGGGGGGGAGGATATTCATTTGTTTGCTGATGATGCAAAACTTAGGAGGGCAATAGTTGATAAAGGTGATGTAAATATCCTGTAGGATGATTTAAATAAATTGGCATTGTGGACAAAGGATAATGATTATCAATTTAATGTTACAAAATGTAAGGTTATGCACTTCAGACTGAAAAAGTTGCATACTGTCTATCATATTGATGGTACTGGATTGCAGGAAACTGATGGGACTAGGGATAATGGTGAACAGAGAGTTGAAGTTCAGAATTCATATTGCAAAAGTTGATAAAATATCTCAAAGGATTATTGGATGTTGAAAAACATGTTAACAAGTAAAGATAGGAAAGTTATTATCCCTCTTTAAACAGTAAGACTATGATTTGAACACATTATTATTATTATTATTATTATTATTATTATTAGGTGACACCTCCAGGGAGTCCAAAGACTCATCGAGGGAGAGTACCTACTCTACAGCTCTGTCTCCACCACTCAATCCACCAACTACACCAATGCCACTACCACCCACCACCACCACTAGTATTTTCACAGATAATCACAAACATCCATGCCACAGCCTTTTGGCTGGAGAGTAGATACGCTAACCACTTGGCCAACCAGGCCAGTGACGTTTTGACTATTGTGCACAGATTTGGTCACCTGCATTTCATGGGGATCAGGAGGTGGTGGAGAAGATTCAGAGACAAGTGACGAAAACTGCTCTGTGAAAATGAGAACAGATTGAAGGCGTGTCAGTTACAAAGTTTGGTTGATTGGAAGAAAAGAGGAGACATGATAGAAACTTATATTAGAGGAATTTTATAAAATTTACACAAAGGAAAATTTTCAATACATGACAAATATTGAAAGTTTATTTTTCACTCGGTTAGAGTATAATAAATTTAGTTTAATCCTTTATCCAAGTGTGAGCAAACAAAGTTTGCGTGGGTAAGGTGGATAAGGACTAGGGTAAGGTGGTACAACACCAGGACACTCCTTGCAAAGGTGAAGCAAGCTACCAACACTTCTATCTCAGTATCTCCCATAATGCAAAACACATCTCCTTGCGGATATGTCTAATGTTATGCATTAAGGGAAGGGCCACAACCCAGACTAGTTTCGACCTTTATTGAGGTCTCTTCATTAGACATATCCGCAAGGAGAAGTGTTTTGTTATACTCTTTTATTATTATACAAATTTATTATACTCTAACCAAGTGAAAAATAAACTTTCAACATCTTTCTCTAAATCCAGAGTAATTTATTAAAAAAGGGTGGCACACCATTTGGCAACTCCTATAGGTAGAGATGACCTGCTAATACTTCTGCCTCTGAAGAAACCTCAATAAAGGTCGAAACTAGTCTGGGTTGTGGCCCTTCCCTTAATGCATAACATTAGACATATCTGCAATGACAAATAGTCAGTGAACTAGAGGTCATCCCATGGAATATGTGTAAGAGTGTAGCTAGTAAGGGTGTGTAGTCTGGATTATTTGCATGAAGAATGTTGATCGAGTGGGATGAACTGCCGGAATTAGTTGTGAATGTCCTGACAGTTAATTTAATTATTCATTGACTTGGCTGCAGCCAAGGAGAATTGAAGTTGTATTGCAGGATAGTGAAAAGAGCTCATTTGAGGCTATTTGGTGTGAGATTGAGACTGGCAGAACAAAATATACAGTTGGGTGCTGCTATAGACCAGGTGATGGAATAGATGGTGGAGATAGTATGCATAAACAAATTGATGAAATGAGTGGAAGGAGGGTAATTATTATGGGGGATTTCAACTATGGTAACATTGATTGGAAGGAGGAGAGGACACATGTGAGGAAGGAAATGGATTTTATTCAATTATTAAGGGATAACTATCTGAGACAGCACGCAATTGAAAATACGAGGGGGTTTGAGAGTGCTTGACCTGGTAATAGCATCCGAGAATTTGACTGTAATGAATATGACCATGTTGCCACCTATTGGTGAGACTGATCATAAGGTCTTGACCTGGGAGGTGGCTAAAGGTGTGGAATTTTCGATTAAGACAGGGTATATGTTGAATTACCGTACTGGCAAGTATGACAAGCTTAGGAGATTGCTTGGTTCAGTGCCATGGCATGGCATTTGTTTGGGGGAGTGAATTTAGATTAAAAGTGACTGACCTGCAGAGGGAATTAGATGAGCTGAAAGAGGAAGTGGAATGTCTTGTAAATGAGAGCAGACGTATGATAGATAAGATTAGGAAAATGGAAGAGATAAATGCAAGCCGAATCAGAGAAGGGGAGAGAGAGAATTTTAGGAGCATTAGAAGAGGAGAGAATGGAAACAGTAGAAGAGAGGGCATGAGAGAGAGGTATGGGAATGCTAGCAGACGAGAGGATGGAAACAGTAGGAGAGATGGAATGAGAGAGAGAGAGAGATGGAAGTGCTAGAAGAGGAGAGAATGGAAACAGTAGGAGAGAGAGAGAGGTATGGGAATGCTAGAAGAGAGAATAGCAGTAGAGGAGAGGGAATGAGAGAGACCTATGGGAATGAATGAAGAGGAGAGAATGGAACAATAGGAGAGAGGGAATGGTAAGAGGTATAACGTACGGTGACTCAATGATTCGTGGTGTTCAAGATAGGATGCGTGAGGAGTGTTTGCCAGGAGGAACGATAGAAAGGGTGGCTATGGCAATTAAGAGAGGTGAAAGGGTGGATGAGATGATTGTGATGGTAGGAACAAATGACTTGAGTGGTAATGTAAGTTGGGCAGCGAGAGATATGAGATTTTTGCTTGAGGCTGTATGGAAGAAGACAGAGAGATAGGAAAAATAGTGTGCGTGTTGCCTAGGTATGATAATGATCAGCTGAGCAGAAGAGCAGTGATATTGAATGGCATAATAGTGAGAATGTGTGACAAGAGAGGACTGGTATATGTTGATGCTTGGAGTGCGTTTGAGGAATGAGAGGAATTGTATGCGAGAGACCGCTTACATTTGAATGAGGAAGGATGTAGGCATCTGGAGAGATTGCTGTTCTGAACGAGTCAGTGTGTCCCAGGGAGGATGATAGCAGGGGTGGCCGCTTGTGGAAATGGATAGTTGGGAGAAGGGAGATGACATCAGGTACCACTGAGCCCAGTGGAGTCTAGAAGGGATAATGCTGGGTATAGAAACAATGGCATTTATATGCTTTATACTAATGCCAGGAGTATCCGGAATAAGGGAGAGGAATTGGTGGCGCAGATAGCAAAAAGTTATTGGGATCACTGAGAAGTGGTTGACAGAAGGGGATATAATAACAGGAATAGAAGTCACTGGATACAGCATTTTTCGTCAGGATAGGAGGAGAAAGCGTGGTGGTGGGGTACTGCTTATGATAAGTGATGGAGACTTTGGAAGAAAGTGACACAAATGATTTTGAGAGCATATGGTGTGAGGTAGAGGTAGGCAAGACAGGATATTTAGTGGGGTGTTGCTACAGACCCAGGATGACAGAGGATGGGGACCAGGAGATGTTTAGACAGTTAAGTTTGGCAAGTGCAAGAAGAATGATTGTTCTGGGAGATTTTAACTACAGTAGTATAAATTGGAGAGAGGAAGATGCATGTAGCAATAAGGGAATGGAATTTCTAGAATTCTTGAGGGACAAATGTCTTAGGCAACATGTAACAGAGGGAACAAGAGGTTCAAGAGTTTTGGATTTGGTTATAGCATCAAAAGAGTTGATAATAACTGAGATGACATCTCTCCCACCAGTTGGAGAGAGTGACCATATGGTTTTGACTTGGAAAATGAATAGACATGCAGGAGTATCAAAGAGACGGGAACTTATGTGGAATTATAAAGCAGTGATTATAATAGTCTTAGACGTCAACTTGGAGAAGTTTCATGGAGGGCGGAATTGGAAGGCTGGGATATCAGTAGTGCTTGGGAAATTGTGAAGGAATATTTGTTAGCAGCAATGGAAAGCTGTATTCCACGAGTGAAGAAGAGGACACAATTTAGAGTAAAGTGGATGACAAACAATATTAAAGAGGAACTGCATGCGAAAAAGAGGCTATGGAAGAGATATAAAGAGACAAGTGAAGAGAAGATGCATTAAGAATATAAGACACAGGCCAGGAGAGTGAACTAGTATGGTAAAGAAGGCAAAACTGGAATATGAGAAAAGATTGGCCCTTGGATCCAAGGAAAATCCTAGGGAATTTTTTAGCTATGTGGCCAGTAGGAGGAGAAATGACTGTGGAAGAATGACATTGTGGGATAAAAATGGGAATAGAGTGACTGATGCAGAGGACATAGTGGAATTGTTCAATGAACACTTTATTGGAGTATTTCATCCTGGAGGAGTCAATTTGAATACTAGAGGGATAGGGCAGGTTCGAGGTTTAGAAGTGCAGGAAAAGAGTGTGTTCCAAATACTGAGTACTCTGGATGTCAGTAAAGCTGTGGGACTGGATGGTATTTCACCACGAGATTTGAGAGAATGATTGCTAGGGAACTGACAGTGCCTTTGACCTGGCTTTTCAATGAAAGTGTGGCTGCGGGAAAGGTGCCCATGGAATGGAAGGAAGGTAAGATAGTGGGATTGCATTAGGGCTGTAGCAGACTAGTCTAATTATAGGCCAGTTTGTGTGTCATCAGTAGTTAGTAAGATTTTGAAGTAGTGAGGGACCGTATACAGCATTGGGCAGATGAGGGTAATGTTATCTGTGAGAGTCAACATGGATTTGTGAAAGGGTGCTCTTGTTTTAGCAATATGCTAGCATTTTATAATAAAGTTACAAGAACATTAGATGAGGGGAAAGGCATATACTGCAATTTTCTTAGACTTAGCAAAGGCATTTGTCAGGGTGCCACATGATAAGCTGATATTTAAGTTGCAGCACGTCTGGATGTCAGATTGGTCAACTAGATTCAAGATTGACTATCTGATAGGCATCAGAAAGTTGTGTATGGTGGAGCAGTTTCTAGGAGGCAGAGGGTTACAAGTGGGGGTCCCACAGGGCTCAGTACTAGGACCTATATTGTTTAACCTTTATATCAATGACATTGCCAGTGGATTGCAAGGGGATATTCATTTGTTTGCAGATGATGTGAAGCTGGGAAGGATTATTAGTAATAGTGCAGATGTGGTATCCCTGCTAGAGGATTTGAATAAGCTAGATAGATGGGCAAATGAATAGGGGGTTTCAGTTTAATGCAGCAAAATGTAAGGTCTTGAGGTTTGGGACACATTGATGAGATGCTGTATACTCTATGAGAGGAGTTAAACTGGAGGAAGTAGAGGAGACAAGAGATCTGGGGTTGATGATTGATAGAAACCTGAAATATAGGGGACATATTGCAAAGGTGGTGAAGGTAACACAGAGGATTGCTGCAATTATGAGAAGGACACTGACCTTTAGAGATAAAAGGGTTATCATTCCGTTGTATAACTCTCTAATCAGACCACACTTAGACTACTGTTCTCAGATTTGGTCCCCAGGATTTGAAGGGGATAAATTAACTGTGGAAAGAATACAAAGATGGATGACAAAGATGGTTTCAGGACTGTACAAGGATAGTTATGAGGATCGGCTGAGGGAATGTGGACTGCAGAGTTTGGTGGATAGAAGAAGGAGAGGTGATATGATTGACACTTTTAAACTGTTGAGAGGTGGTTACAGGGTTGACACTGGGGAGTTCTTTCGCTTGGTTGAACAGCGGGAAGGAGTGATGACAAGAGGCCATCCCTGGAAGTTACGAAAGGAAACTGTGAGCAAGAGGGTGAGGAGTGGTTTCTTTGCGTGGAGGATGGTTGAACCGTGGAATGCATTGCCTGATGGAGTGGTGAGAGTGAGAACGGTCAATGAGTTTAAGGAGTGGTATGATAGACTTTGTGTTTCTTAAGGGGGACCTCCCCTCGATGAATCTCGACAGACTTTATGTTCTTAGGAAGGACCTCCCACGATGAGTCTTTTGACTCCATGGAGGCCTGAATAATAATAATAATAATAAAAACTGCAAGGGCTGTATGTCGATAGAGCATGGGAAGTAGTCAAGGAGCATTTACAGGAGGTTATGGCTGATTGTATACCTAGGGTCCGAATAGTAAAACAAGTAGAGGTTAAATGGATGAATAACACCATTAAGCTTGAGCTGCAAAAAAAGAAACAACTGTGGAGGAAATTTAAAGAGAAAGGTGACCTGCAGGCACACGAATGGTATAAAGCACAGGCCAAAAGGGTAACGAGTGTGGTAAAAAAAGCAAAAGCGGATTATGAAAGGAAACTAGCTGTGCCAGCTAAAGAGAATCCCAAACAGTTCTTTCAGTATGCTGCCAGCAAAAAAAAAAAAAGAAAACGTACACGGCAGAATGAATTTAAGGAATGACGATGGTAAGGAGGTCACTGAATCAGTCAATATAGTGGAATTACTGAGCGAGCACTTTGCAAGAGTATATCATCCAGGTGGTTACATTTGAAAAAAATGAAGGAACCATTAGTTTATATGGGAATTGTGATGAATGAAGTGGAGGTGAATAGTCTATTACAGAACCTTAATGTGAATACATCTGTGGGATTGGATGGTGTACTGGCACGGGCCTTATGTGAAGCGGCTAAAGAATTATCAGTAATTCTTTAATTTGAGTCTCAGGTCTGGTTTAGTTCCAAAGGTGTGGAAAGAGGGGAAAATAGTTCCACTGCATAAAGAGGATGCAAGACTACTGTTGCAAATTACCGACCGACCAGCATATCAAGCGTCGTTGTCAAGGTCTTGGAGAAAGTAGTCAAGGGAAAAATACAGGAATGGAGTGATGAAAATGAAATACTGTACGGGGGGGACAGCATGGCTTTGTGAAGGGTAGATCGTAGATCATGCCTCGGTAACTTGCTCAAGTTTTATAACACAGTGACGGCTGAACTGGATAAGGGTAATGGGTTTACAGTGATTTTACTGGACCTTGCTAAGGCCTTTGACAGGATACCACATGGAATTCTAATCAGTAAACTGCAGCATATGGGGATGAATATAGGGTTGGTGAGATGGATAGGAGGGCAGTTGATGTAGAGATATCAGAGAGTGGTTTATTCAGGAGTAGAGTCCAAAAGACAGCCTGTGACTAGTAGTGTGCTGCAGGGTTCTGTTCTTGGACCACTGTTGTCTAATTTGTTTATTAACGATATAGGGAAGGATCTAAGAGGAACAGTTCATTTGTTCGTTGATGATGCAAAGTTGGGTAGGCCAATAGTGAATGCAGAAGATGTCAAAATCTTGCGGGACGATTTGGATAGATTGGAGTCCTGGGCTAAGGAGAATGGATGTCAATTTATTGTGACAAAATGTAAGGTTTTCCATTTTGGGGTGAAAAGATTAGCAGCAGTATCTGGCCTCATCAATCTCCTGGAGTACAGTTCCACCACATTGGTGGAACTGTACTCCAGGAGATTGATGAGGCCAGGGACTCCCAAGTCCTTTTGCAATGTGCCTTAGGGGGCACATCGCAAAAGTGGCTAAATCGGCTCATCAACTCACTTGGTTGTTGAAAAATACCTTGACGAGCAGAGACAAGCAAGTTATTGTTCCTCTGTACCGAGCCTTGATAAGACCTCATCTCGACTACTGTGCCCAGATTTGGTCACCTAGGTTTCTTCTTGATGGGGAGGAGGTGGAGAGGATCCAGAGGCGAGTGACCAAGATGATAGCAGGTCTATGGAATGAACCTTATGAGAACAGGTTGAAGATTTGTGGGTTGCAGAAATTGGTTGATAGGCGGAAAAGGGGAGATATGATTGAGACATTCAAATTGCTAAAGGGTTTCTACAGGATTAATTCAGAGGATGATTTTGAGATCAGGACTGGTGGTGGGAGAACTAGGGGACATCTATGGAAGCTGGGCAAGAGTGTGGTTAGCAGTGGTGTTAGAGCTGGGTTCTTTACTTTTAGAGTGGTAAATGAGTGGAATAAGCTGTCAGAGTCTGTTGTGGGTGCTATGACAGTGAGTGAGTTCAAGGCAAGGTATGACAGATACTGTGAGAATATTATATAGTTGTGTGGACATGTTGTTTAGGGCCTCGCTCGATGAGTCGAAGGACTCCCTGGAGTCGCCCATAATAATAATAATAATTATTATTATTACTATATCTTGGCAATAAACTAAACATTTTTAATTTTTTAACTTTTCTTTCTCACTTCTTCCATCAAGCCTTCCATATCCTCTCTCATACTATATTTATCATTATTTAAATCATTACAAGCACTACCATCGCTTTACATTTCTTTTCTGTTTCTCTATTGCCTTTGTTATATCCCTTATTTTAACTCCTGGAAAGCTCAATGTAAAACTGTCATCAAGCACAAATTTAGTTACTGAATTGCTATATCATATTGTTTCTTTTTTTTTTTTCTTCTTATATTCCAATTGATTTATTTTATTATTATTATTATTCACTTATAACTTATGAATAGAAGTGATTTTCTTTCTCTTATTTTTGATTTTCTGTCTCAGTTCTGTTTGATTTTTGAATAATTCCTTTTAATCTGGAAATTTCATATGTTAATTTTTCTTCATTTATGTCATCAATATAAAGGTTCTTCTCATATCCAGGTTCCGTGTTATCATTATCCTTATCTTTCGACACTGTCTATTGTTCTCTGGGTTTTTGATGCCATTTTCAAAAACTATCTTACTTTAACAATATGTCTTAAATTACATCAGCATATGCAGTAAAATCAGTAAAAACCACAATAATACAGGAACAATACACTAACTAACCCAAGAAAAATACTCAATGAATCAAAAAATTTCCTATGTTAAAGGAGCAACAAATTACATACCTGCATACGAAATGGCTTTGAACCAAACTCCATAATAATACTAAAAAGGTACACTCACTGCTTCAAGACAAGTTTTCTCCATTTTTACATATCTCAATGTATTTCAGCATTATAATAAATTCTTCATGTAGTTTTGTGAGTTATGCAGTGGCTTGCTGAGTTTGAGTCTATACTACATGATATAAATAAATGTCTTGTACTATGGACCAGTCATAAAGTTTGGTTGCTAGTCTGAGTTTCTTGATGTGTTTGCTGTGCTCAACAGAAATTATTCAAAGCTATTTTAACTACCTATACAGCATTTGAAAGAAATATGCAAAACACTGTGTAAGTTTATCTCATTCTAATCTAGCATAGTTCAGAAGGTTTATTTAACAAAAATAAATAAATACTTAACATATTTACCTGGAGGCTGGCCAATTGAATTCAATCCAAGCTTTTTTGCACTAACCACTTCAACTACTAGCTGTCCTTTGGTCATTACTAGGCCCAGCTTTATTTCCCCAAGGTTGCTTAATCCTTGAGAAGAGAAAAGAAAGATTATATTAGACTAAACATAATTAATTTTTAGTTCAACTAGTTTATAATCAAATACAAGGGTGGTCTGAAAAGTTCTCAGCCTCAACCATATATGGCAACACTATCGGCAAGATTTTTTATTTTTTATTTCTAAGTTGGTACATCTGTCATAAGCATCCATGTGAAATTGCAAGTCATTCTATCAAGTAGTTTGTTTTATACAGCTATCTGAAGCAAAAGTGTTGTCTGTATCCCTTGAAATGGATAAAATTGAGTATTGTGTGATTATAAAATTCTTTGTGAAAGAAGGTTTAAAGCCAAACGAAATTCATAAAAGTTTATGGGCACTCTTCTCCTTCGTTTTCGACAATTAAGAAATGGGCTGCCGAGTTTAAACATGGGCGTACCAGCCTTGAAGATGATCCACGTGAAGGACGTCTAAAAAGTGTAACAACAGCAGAAATCATTGATCAAGTGCACAATATGGTATTGGATGACTGGCGAGTCAAAGTGCGTGAAATTGCTGAGACTATAGGCATTTCAAAAGAACATGTAGGATATATTTTGCATGAAGAATTGCAGATGATAAAGCTTTGTCCAAGATGGGAGCTGCGCTTGCTCACAGCATATCAAAAATGCACTCGTATGAAAATCTCTGAACAGTGTTTGGAGTATTTTAACAAGA
This sequence comes from Typopeltis vanoorti, assembly GCF_054136105.1. Classification (NCBI taxonomy): domain Eukaryota; kingdom Metazoa; phylum Arthropoda; class Arachnida; order Uropygi; family Thelyphonidae; genus Typopeltis; species Typopeltis vanoorti. Next base: position 53,528,205 of record NC_143551.1, read on the forward strand.
ATAAAACTGATTTTGTGTGTCAATTTATTACTATGGATGAGACTTGGATTCACCATTACACACTAGAATCCAAACAGCAGTCATAACAGTGGACAGAAGCCGGTTGTTCAGTGCCAAGGAAGACAAAGTTAGTTCTATCAGCAGGAAAGGTCATGGCATTGCTGTTTTGGGATGCTAAAGACATTTTGTTTATTAATTGTTTTGAAAAGGGTAAAACAATAATTGGGGAATATTATTCCAATCTTTTAACCAGATTAGACAAAAAAAATTTGATTTGTGAGAAAAGACCTGGTTTGCAGAAGAAAAATATCATCTTTCATCAGGACAATGCAATTGCCCACAAAGATGTTTTGGCAATGAGAAAATTAATGGATCTGCATAATGAATTGTTGGAATATCCACCCTATACCCCAGATTTGGCTCCCTCTGACTTCTATCTCTTCCCAAAATCAAAACTCTCTCGCTGGTCAAGAGATGATTGCAGCTGTAGAGGGGTATTTTGCAAATCTTACTGAGAATCACTACAGGGACAGGATAATGGCACTGGAGTATCACTGGAATAAATGTATTAGTCTTAGTCTTAAGGGAGATTATGTTGAAAAATAAAAATAATTTTGAAATTATAACTTCGTTTTTTCATTGTTAGGCCGAGAACTTTTCAGACCACCCTCGTAACACAGCTCAAACTTTCCTAGCTTTCACAGGACACTAAAATATTCTGTACAGCATCATTTATGCTGTACAGGACTCTACCCAATCATTATTAAAATTCAGGACCTCCATGGAGTCATAAGACTCATCATGGGAGGCCCATCTTAACACAAAGCCTATCATACCATTCCTTAAACTCGTTTACTCTCACTCTCACTACTCTATCATGCAATGCATTCCACGGTCCAACCACCATCCATGTAAAAAAGCTAACCCTCACTACTTCCAGGGATGATCCTTTGTCCTTGCTCCTTAATCTTGTTCTATCATACAAAAGAACTCCCTAGTGTCAACCCTGTAACTACTTCTCAAATGATTAAATGTCTCGATAATATCTCCTGTCATTTTTCTATCTACCAACTTCTGCAGTCTGCATCCTTGGTCTATTCTCATAGTGAATAATGTACCGTCCTGATATCAATTTTGTTATCCTAGGTGCCTCTGTAGTGCAATTGAAAGAACAACAGTATGTCTTGTCCTTTGATTGAAAATGGCCTAAGCTCGATTCTCTTCATGATGAGAGGAATCTTTATATGAGAATTTTTCAATTGAAGGTGAGTTAGCAGATCTCATACATAGGTAACAGGGATTTTTCTCCTGGAACTCGGGTTTTTCATCCCACATACTGACAAATTGGCGTTCAGAATACACACAATTTACAAACAAAAATACTAATGGTGGTGGTGGTGAGCAGTAAATAGCATTGGTAGTGTAGATGATGATAGCAGTGGTGGTTCAGTATAGTTGGTGGATTAAGTAGTGGAGACAGAGTTGTTGAGCAAATGTCCTCCCTCAATGAGTCTTTGGACTCCTGGGAGGTGTCACGGAATAATAATAATAACATTTTATTTGAAGTAATAATAATATATTTGGAGTGAAGTGGATGACAAACAATATTAAACAGGAATTGCATGTGAAAAAGAGGCTATGGAAGAGATATAAGGAGACAGGTGAAGAGAAGATGCATGAAGAATGTAAGACACGGGCCGGAAGAGCGACTAGTATGGTAAGGAAGGCAAAACTGGAATATGAGAGGAGATTTGCCCTAAGATCCAAAGAAAATTCTAGGAAGTTTTTTTAGCTATGTGGCCAGTAGGAGGAGAAATGACTGGAAGAATGATATTGTGGGATAAAAATGGGAATAGAGTGACTGATGCAGAGGACATAGTGGAATTGTTCAATAAACACTTTATTGGAGTATTTCATCCTGGAGGAGTCAGTTTTAATACTAGAAGGATAGGGCAGGTTTGAGGTTTATAGGTACAGGAGAAGAGTGCGTTTCAAATACTGAGTACTCTGGATGTCAGTAAAGCTGTGGGACTGGATGGTATTTCACCATGAGTTTTGAGAGAATGTGCTACGTAACTGACAGTGCCTTTGACCTGGCTTTTCAATGAAAGTGTGGCTGTGGGAAAGGTGCCCATGGAATGGAAGGAAGGTAAGATAGTGCCATTGCATAAGGATGGTAGCAGACTGGAAGCGTCTAATTATAGGTCAGTTTGTGTGTCATCAGTAGTTGTTAAGATCTTAGAGAAAGTAGTGAGGGACCATATACAACATTGGGCATATGAGGGTAATGTTATCAGTGAGAGTCAACATGGATGTGTGAAGGGACACTCTTGTTTTAGCAATATGCTAGTCTTTTATAATAAAGTTACAAGTGCATTAGATGAGGGAAAGGCATTTTCTTAGATTTAGCGAAGGCATTTGACAGGGTGCCACATGATAAGCTGATATTCAAGTTGCAGCACATGGGTCTGGATGTTAGAATGGTCAACTGAATTCAGGATTGACTGTCCGATAGGTATCAGAGAGTTGTGTATGGCAGAGCAGTTTCAAGAAGGCAGAGGGTTACAAGTGAGGTCCCACAGGGCTCAGTACTGAGACATAAATTGTTTAACCTTTATATCAGTGACATTGTCAGTGGATTGCAAGGGAATATTCAGTTTTTTGCAAATTATACGAAGCTGGGAAGGATTATTAGTAATAGTGCACAAGTGGTGGCCCTGCAAGAGGATTTGAATAAGCTAGATAGATGGGCAAATCAATGGGGGTTTCAGTTTAATGCAGCAAAATGTAAGGTCTTGAGGTTTGGGACACATCGATGAGATGCTGCATACTCTATGGGAGGAGTTAAACTGGAGGAAGTAGGGGAGACAAGAGATCTGGGGTTGATGATTGATAGGAACCTGAAATTTAAGGGAAATATTGCAAAGGTAGTGAAGGTTACACAGAGGATTGCTGCAATAATGAGAAGGACACTGACCTGCAGAGATAAAAGGGTTATCATTCCATTGTATAAGTCTCTGATCAGACCACACTTCTTGTTCTCAGATCTGGTCCCCAGGATTTGAAGGGGATAAATTAACTGTGGAAAAGGTACAAAGGCAGATAACAAAGATGGGTCAGAACTGTACAATGTTAGTTATGAGGATCAGCTGAGGGAATGTGGATTGCAGTGTTTGGTGGATAGAAGAAGAAGAGGTGATATGATTGAGACTTTTAAACTGTTGAGAGGTGGTTACAGGGTTGACACTTGGGAGTTCTTTCGCTTGGTTGATAAGCGGGAAGGAGTCATGACAAGGGGGCCATCCCTGGAAGTTACGAAAGGAAACTGTGAGAAATAGGGTAAGGAGTGGTTTCTTTGCGTGGAGGGTGGTTGAACCGTGGAATGCATTGCCTGATAGTGGTGAGAGCGAGAACGGTCAGTGCATTTAAGGAGTTTTTTGATAGACTTTGTGTTTCCTAGGAGGGACCTTCCTCGATGAGTCTTGATAGACTTGTGTTTCTTAGAAAGGACCTCCCACGATGAGTCTTTTGACTACATGGAGGCCTGGATAATAATAATAATATCCACGTTTGCATCCTCCTCCTCCTCATCATCAAATTTCTGATATGTACCTTCAAGGAGTATACAGGATATGATAGTACTGCATGAAAGTACTATCATATCCTGTATATGATAGTACTTTCATGACACCATTACTAACTTCCTATCTACAATTTTCCTCCAAATCAATCTGTTACCTGTCATAACTTCAACATTATCATATCTTATATTTCTATCTTCTAAGGCACTTTTTACTGTATCAATCCACCAATATCTTGGTCTTCCTCTGGGTCTTTTTCCTGCCAATCTGGCAAAGAACACTTGTTTTACTACTCTCTCCTCTCCCATAAATTACATCACTATTAATTTCCTATCTACAATTTTCCTCCAAATCAGTCTGTTACTTGTCAAGACTCCAACATTATCAGATCTTATATTTCTATCGTCTAAGGCACTTTGTACCGTATCAATCCACCTATATCTTGGTCTTCCTCGGGTCGTTTTCCTGCCAACCTGCCATAGAACACTTGTTTTGCTAATCTTTCCTCGCCCATTCTGTTTAAGTGACCATACCACCTGAGATTAGCTCTGCTAACACATTCCTGGATGCTAACAATGTCAAGTTCTTTCCTAATATCCTCATTTTTAATATGACATTGCCACTGATGAAATCTGTTCACCCCTCTAATCTTTCTCTGGACTCTCATATCTGTGGTCTCTAGTCTCTGTTCCAGTGTTTTATTTCTAACCTAGCTCTCAGATCCATAGGTTAAAATTGGTTTGAACAGTCTTGTAAACATCTAGTTTAGTGTTCTGACTAATTTCTCTCTTATTCCATATAAATTTATTCATTTGACTTCCTACCATTCCAGTTTTGTTGATTTTGATGTCTATTTCTATATTTGATTTATTATCTTCACTAAAAATTGTGCCCAATTAGCTGAAATGTTTTACTTGTTCTATAGGTTCTCCATTCAAAATGCAGTTGATATTTTCAATGCTTCTGCCTATTTTCATTGTCCTTGTCTTGTTATTGCTGACCTTCATACCAAATCTATTACAAGAGTTACTCAATTTAGTCAGGGAATCTGACAGACTTGTGGCAGATTTATTTAGAAGTATAACATCATCTCCAATTTTGATATCAGGTTTAATATCACTTTCCTTCATAATGTGATCCATATAGATGATGAATAACTTCTCACCATGTGAATTTGTGCACATTTTTATGTTGGAACATGGTGTTAGTAATAACCAGTCCATGTCCTGAGTGGAAATCCAACAGGTATTTGCCATTATTATTAGCTTTGCTCTTTTCTCCAGATTTACCCAAAATATTTTTGTACATTTGACAATCATTTCCTACTCTGCTATTTGGATCCCCAACAAGGACCCACTTTTCCTTTTTCATTGTATCAGTTGCTTTCTCTAAACCCTCAAAAAATTCCTCCACTTCTACGTAAGTAGAACCTTCTGTGGGACCACAGGCAAAAATAAGTCTCATTGTCCAATTCTCCATTCTGATATTTGTCCACATCGCTCTACTTAATACTGATTGCCATTCAAGAAGATTAGCCTCATATTTTGTGTTCAATACTATAGCTACACCTTCTTTTCCCTGATTGTCATTGCCTGAATACAACATTTTTTATTTATTGCTTTAAAAAATCTCATCAGATTTTGTGTTTTTTGTTTCAGTCATCCCTATTATGTCGATCTGGTACTTATTCTGTTCCTCTGCTAGCTCCATTTCTTTGCCATTCAGGCTTCTTATGTTGATAGTACCGATCTTGAACTCTAGTGACGAGTTGGGATGTCTTTTAGGATTTTTTCCAGTAGCTGACTTTTCGCTGTTCACCCTGGTTTCCTGGTGAAAACAACGGGGGCCTTGTTTAACCAGGCGATGTCCCAGCTGGCATGAAATTCTCTCATGTTGTACCATCATTTTTATATTTTGGTTTAAGCCAATAAGAATACAATTTGGTTGGCTAAATCCCAAACTGCCAGCCCATCCTCGTCCGTTCAGTATCCAGTAGATACCTAACAGGGTGCACCACGAGAAGGGGAGGACTGGACATTAGGTCAGAAGCCCTGGTCGGTTCTCTGCATTTATTTAACGGTGACGTGGAGGTCTCCTCTCAGTTATAAAGTTTTGACACTTAAGCACCCAGTTTGCATCGTATCTAAGGTTAATTTATCCCCTTCAAATTCAGGTAATCAAATCTGAGCACAATAATCCAGTTGTTGTCTGATCAGGGCTTTGCAATATTATTATTATTACGTGACACCTCCAGGGATTCCAAAGACTCATTGAAGGAGGGCACCTACTCTACAACTCTCTGTCTCCACTACTCAGTCCACCAACTACAACTAACTGGACTTCATCAATGCCACGTACTGTCCACCACCACCACTAGTATTTTCACAGACAATCACAAACATCCATGCCCATGGCAGGATTCGGACCTGCAGCCTTTTGGCAGGAGAGCAGATACACTAACTACTTGGCTAACCAGGCCAGTATCCCCTAAACTTCAAGTCTCTATCAATCATCACCTTAAGGTTCCTTGCATCCTCTCATTCTTCTAGTACAGTTCCTACAACAGAGAATGACACCGCCTATCGATGGATCAAAAACTTCAAGACCTTAGAGAGACTATTTAGTTGCATTAAACTGATACTCCATTCATTTGCCCATCTGTCCAGCTTAATGAAATCCTCTTGCAGGGCAACCACACTATCACTAATAACCCCAGATTCACATAATCTGCAAACAAATGAATATCTTCCTGCAATCCATTGACAATGTCACCGATATAAGGGTTAAACAATATGGATCTGAATACTGAGCCCTGAGGAATCCCACTTGTAACTTCTGCTTCTTTCTCTTGTACACAATTCTCTGATATCTATCATATGGCCAATACCAAATCCAGTTCACTAACATGATATCTAAACCCATATGCTGTAACTTAGATATCAACTTATCATGTGGCACCCTGTCAAATACTTTTGTAAAATAAAATAAAAAAAATGCCAATATATGCCTTCCCCAGCCCCCATCAACCACTCTTGTTACTTTATTATAAAAGGCAATTTTACTAAAATAAGATGATCCCCCTTAATAAATTCATGCTGATCTTCATAGATAAAATCACTCTAATTTTCCCAATTTTGTATAGGATCTCTCATTAAATTCTCCAAAATCTTAAGAACTACAGAAAAAATACAAACTTGCCTATAGTTAGACACCTCCAATCTACAATGATCCTTATGCAATGGCATTGGCCTTCTTCCACTCCTCGGGTATCTTTCCCATAGTCAGACTCGCACTGAAAAACCAAGTCAACATTAAGTTCCTTAGCACATTCTTTTAAAATGTGGCAAAATCCATCCAGTCCCACTGCCTTACTGAATTCAGAGTATTTGCAACACACTCTTCCTTGCATTTCAAAACCACGTATCCTCCCTATACTAGTAATAATACTTTCTTTTCCAGGATTTATTGGAGTGTTTCATCCAGGATTGGATGAAACACTCCAATAAAGTGAAAACAACTCCACTATGTCTTCTGCAAAGTCATTGTATTCCAATCTTTGTCTAACAATATCATAATGTCTAACAATTCTTCCATAATCACCTCTCCTCCTCCTACTGTTGCATAACAAAAGAATTCCTTTGGATTTTTCTTGGATCTCAGAGCTAATCTCTTCTCATATTCAACTTCTGCCTTCCTTCCTTACTATGTTAGTCACTTTCATAGCCTGAATCTTCTATTCCTAATGCTACTGCTCTCCATCCTTCTCCATATACTTTTCTAAAAACCTTCTTTTCATCTGCAGTTCCCCATTGATATCATTAGTCATCTACTTTACACCAAATGGTGTTGTCGTTTTCACTCAAGGTATACAAATTGCCATTGCTTCTAATAAATATTTCTTCATCAGTTCCCGTGCACTTGTGATATCTCACTCTTCCAATTCTTCCACCCATGGAACTGACCCAAGCTTCTTTCTAAGATTATTATAATTGCCTAGCTTATAATTCCACATAAATTCCTTTCTTCTTGATACTTCTGCATGTTTAATCATCGCCCAGTCAAGACTATATGGTCATTCATTCCACCAAGAGGTAGGGATAATTTCAGTTACAATGAGGTCATCTGATGCTAAGACCAAATACAAAATCTTACTACTACATGCAATTCCTTTTTCCCAATTTATATTGCTTTAGTTAAATCTCCCATAATGATCACTCTTTTTGTACTTGACAAATTCAATTGCATAAACATCTCCTGCTCTTCATCTTCTATGCTTCCTAGCTTATAGCAACATCCTAAATATCCTGTCCTGCTGACTCTCACCTCACACCATATACTCTCACACTATTAGTGCCATTTCGCTCTGCTCTGAGAGGAAACAAACTCATCACATCATAAGCAATACTCCACCACATTTTCCCTTGCTGTCTTGCAAAAATATAGTAGACACTTCTATTCTCTTCAATGTATCATCTGTCAACCATGTTTCACTGATCCTAATAATCTTAGGACTGGCTGAGTCTATCAATGCCACTAATTTATCTCCTTTATTCCTAATACTCTTGGTATTTGTATAAAGAAACATCAACGCATTCAGTATTTCTATAACTATTGTTATAGTATTATTCCATGCAGACTCCATTTGACTCTGCATAACACCACACATTCCCCCATCTCCCCAGGGTCTATTTCCACAAGAGACCCCCCCCCCCCACACACACACTGCTTCTATCTACCCTGACAACTCTAGTTTCCTTGCATTGATACCTTCACTTGTACCAAGAACAACATTCTCTTCAGATACCTATGTCCTTCCTCATTCAAATACAGTCTGCCTCTCGCATATAGCTGTATTCTATTGTTAAATGCACTTGAAGCATCCACATAATCCAAGTCTCTCTCTTTTGACATATTCCCACTATCATGCCTTTATTACTGATGCTCTTCTCCTCAACTTCGCATTATCATATCTAGGTAACACTTATTATCTTCCTTTTCACACTCTTCTGCTGTACCTCAAATCTCACACTACCTCTCAGGTCTTGTACTCACCATCATCTCATCCACTCTCATCTTGCTTAATTGTCATAGTCACACTATCATTCCTTCAGGCAAACACTCCACTAACATTTTTTTAAACTCCATTAATCACTGAATCTCCACACAACACACCCCTCACTGCTACATTCATTTCTTGCTCATCTATATCGCTAATCTCTCCTTACACTTCCATTTACCTGCCTTCATGTCATCTCTCCATCCCTAGGTTATGCACTATCTTGCCTTCTTCTCAATCTCTCTTGTCCATGGTCTTTTTTTTGCTTCATCAGTTAGCTTTTCTCTTCTTTCAAGCTTCTGAACTCCTTTTTTGATATTTTATTTTATTTATTCTTTCAGTATCTGTCTCTCTCTCTCCAAGCAACCTATTCTCATTTGACATTCACTCACCACCCAATCGTTATCATCTTTTAAATCTACTATGCTCCCTGACAATTATTTGTTTCCACATAATGCTCATCTTCCTCCCCTTGATTACAATATGCAACTCTCTCTCTCTCTCTCTCTCTGTTGACATTCGCTGGTTCCTGACACACTGCTACCATGGCCTCTTAAATTGATGCTAATATCAATGTCTCTCTCTCTGAGTTCTTCCCATTTCTTACGTTTTATGCAGATATGCACTCCACAGTTTCTTACCTGCCACATTTCTAATTACCAGAATGAAAACATACTGCAAGCACTACGTCACAAAATCTTGTAGTATGCAGTGTAAGATGTACTCCTTGAATAGCAGGCTATGCAATAGCATATATTGATAGACTTACAGCAGCCACCATTATTGAAACAGTACAAAGACTGATAAGATATACAGGGTTTCCCAAACTGTGTTCCGGGGAACACTAGTGTTCTGAGGAAAGTGAATACGTGTTCTGCAAGTTCTCCTGAAATTTGTCATTTTAGTTTTCTAAGCATTTTTCATGAATATTTTATAGTGGAAATATTCTGAGGAGAATAATATTCGTGAATATATCAAAAAGCCCAGACCCAGAACGCTGTTATGTTGTGTTTTTTTCTTTAAATCTATGTTACTATTATCCCCTCTTGTGCCAACTAAGAATGAGATCTCCAGTCTATCTCTCTGGGGCCGTCGCCTTTTCAAACTCTGACAAATTTGTTTGTTCCAGCTGTGACAGTCAGAGTCCTAGGACAGAAGAATTCTTGCTCAGAGAAACTTTCCCAGAGTTCTAACAGCTACCTAAATTTTGAATATATATATAGCATCTGTAGAGATCTCAGTTTGCAGTCATGGTCCTATCCTTTCTAATTTATTCTTCACCTTCCCCTTATGCATAGGTTCAAACTTTTATGAGTGGTAAATTAGTCTCATGCTCAAGCAAAACTCAGGCTTACATAGTAAAACATGTTTATTAAGGATCTAATGTTTGCAATTAGGTTTAAACATATCAAAAGCTTATCACAATACCAATACTAAATCAACTGACAATCATAAATGAACACTCTAGTTAATGAACATATAACTCATATCCTCTGGTCAATTAAAACACACTTAGCATGGGAAAATACAAGTTTACAATTTTTACTTCAAATGCTAACACAGACCCCACCACATTAATTAGGTCTTACACAAGAACTCAAGTCCTCCGATTACCAGTCCAATGGAGATAACAAGTTACAATGCATATAAGTCATTTAAAAAGTTCTCTGGGCAATTGTCCATTTTTCTTCCAACTAGAAATTGATTCAGCCTTTTCCTCTAATGCTAATTGTTAATAAAATAAGAAAATTCTGTACATTACCACTGCTGCATGAGGTTACCATGTCCCCTTTGTCTGTCCTTTACTGTTAGATACTTTACTGCTTCAGTGGGTTGTGTCGATGTGGAGGTCATTTCACTTGTCACGTACAACCATTTTCAGCATTCTGCTGGGCAAACGCTTGTCTCACTGGTCACTATTGTCAGACTGCCCATCTCCCTGGAGGAACCTTCTGTTGTCTCATTCCGGTAGCACTTCTACCGATGGCCCGAGTCGGTGAACGCCGTCATCTCGCCTGATACTCACCAGTCAGCAACGGGGAGAAACTTGCCGTTCGATGCCATAGAATTCCCTTCTGCTGGTCAGCATCATGGGTCCGAATGAAAACAGGAACAGAAAACACGGGGGGGGGCTTGAAACCCGCATGAATCTGCATTTATTATCTCTTGTTGCACCCTCTTTTTGTTGCAAAAGTTTTCTCTAAATGAAGTACAAAAAAAAAGGAGGAATTTGTCTGTCTAGTTAGAAATATTGTTGTTTGAAAACGCTAGTAAGAAAAAAATACTCTATGCAAAATGTATGTCAATGCAAATAAAAGTCCAAAGGTTGCGTGTGAGTTACCCACGATAAGCATAACACCCGAAGCGAAGGCATTCGTGGAAAGCGAATTGAACTCGCATTCCCTGAAAAGAGTTCAATTCACTTTCCACGAATGCCTTCGCTTTGGGCATTACGCTTATCGTGGGTAACTCACATGCAACCTTTGGACTTTTGTTTACATTGACATACATTTTGCATAGAGTATTTTTTTCTTACTACTGTTTTCAAACAACAATATTTCTAACTAGACAGACAAGTTCCTCCTTTTTTTTGTACTTCATTTTAAGGTAATTCAATTATGTTCTCTATTAACAATTTGTTTCTTTACTAACAGTACAAGTATTTCTTGGTTATTATTGTATTCTTGTTAAATCTTGAATGAATGATCCTTTTGAAGAAAAGGTCCTTATTCAAGATCTAACAACGCCTAATAACATCTGTGTATCATTAATTTTCACACATCAAAACCTTTCGACATTTGGGAAAGGGAATACTGCTGTTTATGACTGGTCATAAAAATTGCCTGCACACAGATTACAACAATGGGCAGCGTATCCTCTGTTCTCAAAACTGAAGGAAATGACATCTGTGTAGCAAATGTCAGTGACCAAGCTGTGTATTTTTAAGCATGGAAGTATTCATGAATTATTGTTAATTTTCACACATCGAAACCTTTCAACATTCGGGAAAGGGAATACCACTGTTTATGACCTGTCATAAAAATTGCCTGCAAGCCGATTACAATAATGCGTATCCTCTGTTCTCAAAACTGAACAAAATAACATCTGTGTTGCAAATGCTAGTGATCAATCAGCAAGGAAGTATAAAGAAAATTTTTCCACTGAAATTGAAGATCAAGGTAGTCTGCATCTGGTTTTCAGATCTAATAATACTGAATACTTATTTATTATTATTATTATTTGACACCTCCAGGGAGTCCAAAGACTCATCGAGGGAGAGCACGTGCTCTACAACTCCGTCTCCACCACTCAATCCACCAACTGACCACAACTACACCAACTCCATCTACCACCAACCACTACCACTAGTATTTCCACAGACAATCACAAACATCCATACCCATGGCGAGATTCGAACCCACAGCCGTTCGGCTGGAGAGCGGATACGCTAACCACTCGGCCAGCCAGGCTGGCACTTTCTTCACAAGTTCGTATTGTAGGGTGAAAGTGCTTGTTTCGAAACCGTAGTGCTGTGATTTTTTAAAAGTAATAGGCCTACAGATTTAAATTTTAATATGAATAAGAGACAAGGGACTTTGTTTAATTTTGATGTTAAGAAATCTCTTATTGAAGGTGTTTGTGATGCAACAGATAGTGATTCATCCACCTCCAGCCTACAAAGCGATCTCCAGGGGAGGGGAAAACTACCAGCACAGGAGAAAAAGTCTGCATTCACTTGTAAGTACTTATAATAATATTATACATTTTTGGTGATCAGAATGGGATATGTCAATGAAAATCCGCACAAATTAATTTAATGATGTTGATGTTTAATCGATGTTTAATTAATTAATAATTAACGAACAATTATTAATTAATAATGAAAATTCAGCTAAATTAACAATTAATTATTAATTAATACATTACAAAATAACCAAGGTGTTCCGTTAAAATTTCAGGATTTGTGAAGTTTTCCGTCGTAGGAAAAGTTTGGGAAATGCTGCTCTAAACAATAAAAGCCTCAAAATATAAACTGTTCATAGCCAATTATGTATGTATAAAGTATTAGTGTACAAATTGAAGGCAGCAGCTAAGTACAGAATCCTGTAGCATATCTGTGGTCACCTCCTCTGTTATCAGCTTCACCATTTATTGCTCTCTGATGCCATTCATCAGCCCCTTTCTTATCAATGTCCCCAAGCTAATGTCCATCCCCATTTGCTCCAATGTGTAATATTACTATTATTATTGTTATTCTTGACACCTCCAAGGAGTCCGAAGACTCATCATGGGAAGACACCTAGTGTACAACTTGCCGTCTCCACCCGAACTTCTACTACCAATCATCCACATTAATGCCATCTGCCGCCCACTACCACCACCACAACTAGTATTTTTTGTCTGTAAATTGCATGTGTTCTGAAAGGCCGATTTGTATGTATGTGGGATGAAAACCTGAGTTTCTGGGAGAAAAAACTCTGCTACCTCCATATGAGATCGGCTAACTCACCTTCGATTGAAAAAGTCCATATAAAGATTTCTCCCGTCATGGCGAGAATCAAACTTAGGCCTTTTCCAATCAAAGGGCGCAATGTACCATCGTTCTTCCAATTGCGCTACGGAGGCACTTAAAAATGTGGAACGCTTCACGATTTTGTGTGTCATCCTTGCGCAGGGGCCATGCTAATCCTCTGTATCATTCCAATTTTAGTATATGTACTGCCGAAGCAACTCCATGAGATATCCTGTCAAATGAATCTGCAAAGTCCAGTAATATTACAGTATAGCCATTTCTCTTATCTAACTCAGCTGTATTTCATTGCAGAAAGTGAGTAATTGCTGTCTAGATGGCTGACAGGTTAGCATACTTGCTCTTCAACCAGCAGGCTGTGGGTATAGATGTGGGTATTCCACCATGGTATAGATGTTTGTGATTGTCTAGATAGGTAGATGAATTTCATTTTTCAGGTGTATACTAAATAAATAAAATAATACAAAAAATAAAAACAATTGTAAAAAAAAAACCTTAGCTTGCCCACAGTACTAATGTACTATAAGTTTACAATTCATGGGTAGGAAGCATTTAAAAAAAATTACTAATATAAGGCCTCTCCTTTAATGCGTTTTTCTCTCCCCACCTTCCAGTATACAGTATGATATTCTTATCAACTCATTCTAGAGTTCAGCCCCTAAACAACTTTTCCAATACCTTAGTGAGCAAGAGGTGTTTGAGGAGTTGAGTAAACTAGATGTAAATAAGGCTGTGGGACTTGATAATATATCACCACGTATTCCGAAGGAATGTGCCAGAGAGTTGACACCTGCCTTGACATATTTTTTTAATATGAGTCTTGCACTTGGTCAAGTTCTTAAAGAGTGGAAGGAGGGCAAGATTGTGCCACTTCATAAAGGAGGTGATCGAACTCAAGCATCAAACTATAAGCCTATCTCTGTGTCAGGTATTGTGGTTAAGTTGTTGGAAAAGCTTGTGAGAACTAGGATCCAGAGTTGGGTTGACAACAATGGTATAATCTTTGATGGACAGCATGGATTTGTTAAAGGGAGGTCATGTTTTAGTAATCTACTCACTTATTACAATAAAGTGACTGCTTCCTTGGACAGAGAAGGATACACACAGTAATATACTTGGATTTCGCAAAGGCTTTTGATAGAGTACCTCATGATAAGTTGACAGCCAAACTAGAGCAGATGGGGTTGGATATTAAATTAGTGCATTAGATTGGAGACTGGCTATCTGATAGGTATCAACAAGTTGTGTATGGGGGTGCAATATCCAGGAAAAGGAAAGTCACTAGTGGAGTACCTCAGGGGTCTGTTTTAGGGCCATTACTATTTAACTTGTATATTAATGATATTGGCGAAGATTTGGATGGAGATATTCAGTTGTTTGCAGATGATGCAAAGTTGGAACGAACCATAAAGAGTAGTGAAGATGTTGTGGCCTTGCAAGAAGACTTGAATAAATTGAGTGATTGGGCAAACAAATGGGGATGTGAGTTCAATGTTGCAAAATGTAAGGTTTTAAAATTTGGAAAACAAAGATGGGATGCAGAATTTATGCTTGGTGAGAATATATTGTTGGAGATAGAGGAAATAAGAGATCTGGGGGTGATAGTGGATAAGGATCTAAAATTTAGGGGACACATCGCCAAAATTGTGAAGACAACACAAAGACTTCTGGGAATGATGCAGAGGACACTGACGTGTAGAAGTAGGGAGATCCTTGTTCCATTGTATAAGGTTTTGATTAGGCCACACATGGACTATTGTGCCCAGATTTGGTCACCTGGTTTTCAGAAGGATGAAGAGATGTTGGAAAGGGTCCAAAGGCGACTGACTAAGGTAGTTTCTGACCTCTGGAATGTTGAGTATGAGGAAAGATTGAGAAGATATAATTTGCAGAGTCTGGTGGAGAGAAGGAAGAGGGGGGGGGAGATATGATAGAGACCTACAAGTTGGTAAGGGGTTGTTATAAGGTCAATGGTGGAGAAGTTCTACAGAGAATAGTGGGAGATCAGGGGAGAACCAGAGGTCATCCCTGGAAAATGTATACAGAGGGTGTGAGTAAGGGAGTGAGAGGCAGTTTTTTTCGTGCAGAGTTGTGAATGATTGGAATGCCTTGCCTGAGCGTGTGGTGTCTGCAGGGAGTTTGAGTGTGTTTAAGACATGGTATGATGAGATGTGTGTGTGTGTGTGTGTGTGTGTGTGTGTGTGTGTGTGTGTGTGTGTGTGTGTGTGTGTGTGTGTGTGTGTGATAAAAGGACCTCCCAGATGAGTCTTTGACTCCATGAGGTCTTGGGAAATAATAATAATAAAGTATTTTAGCCACCTAGGATACTAAATTGTCTATAATCTGCTATGTCTATCTTGAAGTCTCCATTATTTAATAGGGATCTTGCCCTCTTTCCATTCTTTCGATGCTTTGCCAGTGGAAGAAAACTTAAACAGCCCAGTAACGGACACAATCATTTCTCTTACACCTTCCTGTAAAATATTATTACTATTATTACAGTTGTATACTTCCACTCATGACACATGGAAGTGAAAAATGGAGTTTGACTAAAAAATTGACCAACAAATTTTTAAAAACCTGGAATGGAAAAATAGAAGAATTATGGTAAATGGCAAAGAACTAAATCACCTATGATTTGCTGATGACATTCTTCTTTTTGGAAACACTGCAGAAGAACTTTAATTATCACTGAATGCAGAAAGTAAAAACAAAAGATTAAATAGAAACAAAGACAAAATCAAACGTATAGTATTTAAGAAAATGTATAATAATGTTTAATGTATAATAAATACATTACCAAAAAAGCCAGTACAAATGGAACACCAGGAAATTGATATAGTAACCTCCTATGTTTATCTAGAACAAAAGATCACAGTAAATCACCAGCAAGTAATAATATGCATTATGGGCTTCAGAGTTCGGCAAAGCCTTGGTAACTCAGACAGTATTGATGATCCAAGTCTTTTCAGTCAGTAATGTCTGAAAAATCCTGCATATCCTCCAGTTGAGTGATTATGAAGTGATCACCTGGGAAATGATATATGTGGAAGTACAAGGCCCGCGATTATGACAAGTTTAGGAGACAGCTTGGAGCTATGCTTATAATGAGAAGTTTAATGGTAAGGAAATAAATGCTGCTTGCAAAATAGCAAAGAAATGCATAATAGCATCAATGTTCAGAATACATTCTGCTCATATTGAATGTATTCTGAAGGTCAAAAGGGTGAATAAGATAGGTGTAAAATGAATGAATGAATGAGGAGTTTAAGCATGAAATCTGGAAGAAGAATAAGAAGGTACTTTGGAGACAGTACAGGATGAATAATGGTAATAATCAGTTACATGAAGACTATAAAGAGTGACTCAGTAAGGACAACAAAAGTGAAGCATGAGCAGAAATTAGCAAACCAGGTGAAGAAAAGCCCTATACTTTTTTAGATATGTGACAAGGAGAAGGAAGAATGATTATGGTAAGATGATATTAATGGATGAAAATGGTAGAATGGTAATTGCTGCAGAAAACATTGTTGAGATAATGGTAAGATGATGGTGATTGATGAAGTAATAAATAATATGGGAGTGATTGGGAGTCAACAGAATGAAAGCATAAGAGTCTAGAAAAAACGAGATGTCGTGAGAGTGAGGGAGTAAGTAAATGAGCATTGAGGGAAAGTAATGAAACTGGGAGAGTCATGCTGAATAGCATAGAAAATGAGCTGTGAGTGACACTTGCTTAGACTTGAATGTAGTTATGAGTGGTACAGTATATGGTGATTCTATGATTAAGGGTATGGAGAGCAGTATGCCTGAGGAGTGCTTGGCTGGTGGAACAATAGAGAGAGTGGCTTTAGCAATAAAGAGATGGCATGATGCAGAAAAGATGATAGTCATGGTGGGGTACAAATGACCTCAGTGGTAGTATTAATCGGGTAGCAAAAGATTTAAGAACATTGTTAGATATCGTGAAGAAGAAAAGTGTCAAAGGGAGGATAGTGTGTGTGTGTGTGTGTGTGCTGCCTCGTTTTGACAATTACGAGTTAAGTAGACGAGCGAAGATAATGAATGATATGATTGCAAGAATGCAATCATATCATGCAAAAAAAGAGGTCTGGAGTGTGTTTGAAGGCAAAAGATGGCTGTATGCAAGAGATGGGTTGCATCTGAACATGGAAGGTCATAAGTGATTGAAGAAGTTACTGTTTTCTGTTAAAAAACAGTAACTTCTTCAATCGCTTATGAACAAGTTGAAGAAATTGAGCAGGGAAACTAAAATTGAAAAGATTGAGTGTAAGAGGGAGATACTTATGCAGTGATTGTATATTTGTTGATCCTTATTCACGGAATAAATTGCAGAATAGAGTGGATAAAAATCGGCATGGGACTACTGAAATTAGTGACATGTATATCAGTTCTAATTTCAGTAGTCCCATGACTACTGAAATTAGAACTGATATACAAGAACTACAGGGAATCTGCAATTTTGTATGCTAATGCAAGAAGCATTCGAAATAAGAGGGAAGAATTTTTGGCATTAGTCAGTGCAATCTCACCAAAAGTTGTAGCATTAGTGAAACTTGGCTGTCAGCAGATGTGGTTACTGGAATTGAATGTGACGGGTACAGCATTTTCAGGGAGGATAGAGAAGATAGAATGGGGGGGGAGTACTGTTGATGATAGCCAATGAGTTACAGCCAAAGAAAGTAGTATATATTAAGAGGATAAACATGTGAATGGTAGTTCATTTGAAGCAGTCTGGTGTGAAATAGTGACCAACACAACCAAATATATAGTTGGTTACTGCTGCTATAGGCCAGGGGGTACAAGGAGTGATATTGAATTCATACATCAGCAAATTAGTGCAATGAGTGCAGGGTTAGTGATTATTATGGGGAATTTTAATTATGGTGATATCAACTGGAAGGAGGAAATATCATGTGGTAAAAAGGAATTCATACATCTTCTAAGAGATAATTACTTGAAACAGCACATACCTGAAGGGACAACACATGGTGTGAGAGCGTTGGACCTGGTCATTGGTTCAAAGGACATATGCATAAGTAAAGTGTCCTCGTTACCTCCAATTGGTGAGAGCGATCATGTGATATTGACTTGGGAGGTTGCAAAATTGGGATTACCTTTGATCTCCTTAGCCAAGGAGATCAAGAGTAATCCCAAAGAGTTCTACTATGTGGCAAGTAAAAGGAAGAATACTTTAAGAAGGATAACTTTAGTTATCCTTCCAAAGTATTCTTCCATATGGTCAACTCAGTACCATCAGCACTGAGTTGACCAATTCAGATGTAATAGTAGAGTTACTGAGTCATCACTTTTCAAAAGTCTATCACCCAAGAGGAAAGATGGAGTTGGATATTAGATTAGTGCATTGGATTGGAGACTGGCTATCTGATAGGTATCAACAAGTTGTGTATGGGGGTGCAATATCCAGGAAAAGGAAAGTCACTAGTGGAGTGCCTCAGGGATCTGTTTTAGGGCCATTGACATATTTTTTTAATACGAGTCTTGCACTTGGTCAAGTCCCTAAAGAGTGGAAGGAGGGCAAGATTGTGCCACTTCATAAAAGAGGTGATCGAACTCAAGCATCAAACTATAGGCCTATCTGTGTGTCAGGTGTTGTGGTTAAGTTGTTGGAGAAGCTTGTGAGAACTAGGATCCAGAGTTGGGTTGACAACAATGGTATAATCTTTGATGGACAGCATGGATTTGGTAAAGGGAGGTCGTGTTTTAGTAATCTACTTACTTATTACAATAAAGTGACTGCTTCCTTGGACAGAGGAGAAGGATACACAGTAATATACTTGGATTTTGCAAAAGCTTTTGATAGAGTACCTCATGATAAGTTGACAGTCAAACTAGAGCAGATGGGGTTGGATATTAGATTAGTGCATTGGATTGGAGACTGGCTATCTGATAGGTATCAACAAGTTGTGTATGGGGGTACAATATCCAGGAAAAGGAAAGTCACTAGTGGAGTGCCTCAGGGATCTGTTTTAGGGCCATTACTATTTAACTTGTATATTAATGATATTGGCGAAGATTTGGATGGAGATATTCAGTTGTTTGCAGATGATGCAAAGTTGGGACGAACCATAAAGAGTAGTGAAGATGTTGTGTCTAAAATCACTCAATTTATTCAAGTCTTCTTGCCTTGCAAGAAGACTTGAATAAATTGAGTGATTGGGCAAGCAAATGGGGATGTGAGTTCAATGTTGCAAAATGTAAGGTTTTAAAATTTGGAAAACAAAGATGGGATGCAGAATTTATGCTTGGTGAGAATATATTGTTGGAAGTAGAGGAAATAAGAGATCTGGGAGTGATAGTGGATAAGGATCTAAAATTTAGGGGACACATCGCCAAAATTGTGAAGACAACACAAAGACTTCTGGGAATGATGAGGAGGACACTGACATGTAGAAGTAGGGAGATTCTTGTTCCATTGTATAAGGCTTTGATTAGGCCACACATGGACTATTGTGCCCAGATTTGGTCACCTGGTTTTCAGAAGGATGAAGAGATGTTGGAAAGGGTCCAAAGGCGACTGACTAAGGTAGTCTCTGACCTCTGGAATGTCGAGTATGAGGAAAGATTGAAAAGATGTAATTTGCAGAGTCTAGTGGAGAGAAGGAAGAGGGGGGGGGAGATATGATAGAGACCTACAAGTTGGTAAGGGGTTGTTATAGGATCAATGGTGGAGAAGTTCTACAGAGAATAGTGGGAGATCAGGGGAGAACCAGAGGTCATACCTGGAAACTGTATAAAGAGGGTGTGAGTAGGGGAGTGAGAGGCAGGTTTTTTTCGTGCAGAGTTGTGAATGATTGGAATGCCTTGCCTGAGAGTGTGGTGTCTGCAGGGAGTTTGAATGTTTTTAAGACCCGGTATGATGAGATGTGTGTGAGATAAAAGGACCTCCTAGATGAGTCTTTGACTGCATGAGGTCTTGTTTAATAATAATATCTCTGTACCTGTAGCAATAGCTAATGCGAGTATTGAAGGTAATAAATCAGCGGTACTTAGTATATTGCAAAATTTAAATACAAACACTGTTGTATTTAAATTTGTATATTTATTTGTATAAAGGAATATCAGCTCGGATGTTGTGTGAATGTGCAAAGGAATTGTCAATGCCTCTTACTTGGTTATTTAACTTATGTTTGAACTATGGTATGGTACCTAGGGAGTGGAAGGAAGGCGTTCCTTTGCATAAAAGTGGCTCTAAAACTGCAGTAGTTATTACAGACCAATCACCATCTTGGGAGTGGTGGTAAAGACAAAAAGTTGGTTAAAGACAAAATTCAAGAATTGGGTGGATCAGGATATGATACTCTATAGGGGCCAACATGGTTTTGTTAAAGATCGATCCTGCCTTAGCAATTTATTAACTTTTTATAATAGAATGACATCTGAGTTGGACAAAAGAAATGGCTACATAGTGGTACTTCTGGAATTTTCTAAGGCTTTTGACAGGATACCCCATGGAATACTGTCGTGCAAATTGGAGAAGATGGGGATGGATATTAAACTGGTGATATGGATAAGAGAATGGCTCAGGGAGAGATACCAGAAAGTGGTATATGGAGGAGCAGAGTCCAGGATGAGGCAGGTGACCAGTAGTGTGCCTCAATGCTCTGTGCTTTGGCCGTTATTGTTTAATTTGTACATAAATGATATAGGAAATGGTTTAAAGGGAGATGCTTGCTGATGATGCAAAGTAGGTTAAATAAAAAATCAAGCTGATGTTGAGATTTTGCAAGATGATTTAAATAAATGGGCAAAAGGTAATGGATGTCAGTTCAATGTGGAAAAATGTAAAGTTATGCATTTTGGATTAAAAGATTACCAGCTGTGTACTACATTGATGGAATGGTACTCCTAGAGATTCATGAGGCTATGAACTTGGGGGTGTTGGTGGAGAGTGAGATAAAGTTCAGGGGACACATTGCTAACGTCTCCAAGATTGCACATAGGATTACTTGGTTATTGAGAAACACACTAATATCCAGAGATAAAGAGGTTATTATTCTTCTTTATAAGGTATTGATACTTCCACATTTGGATTACTGTGCTCAAGTCTGGTCACCTGGATTCCTTGGAGATGAGGAGGTTGTGGAGAGGGTTCAGAGGAGAGTGACTAAATCTTGTAAAAAATGCTCCCCACTGATAGATTGAGAGCTTGTGGATTGCAGAGGTTAGTTGACAGGTGGAGAAGAGGGGATATGATAGAAACATTTAAATTACTAAAAGATTTTTATAAGATTGATGCAGGGGAAATGTTTCAGCTGTGTGATAGTAATGGAAGAACAAGAGGTCATCCCTGGAAATTAAGGAAAAGTGTCGTTAACAAGGCTGTGAGAATGAGGTTTTTCGCCTGGAGGGTGGTGAATGAGTGGAATTTGTTGCCTGACTCAGTTGTGAGTTCTTCGTCTGTAAATGAATTCAAGAAGAGATATGATAGATATTGTTTTGATAGTTTGGGTCTCCGGCGATGAGTCTACTGACTCCGTGGAGATACCCATAATAATAATGATATTAATGGATAAAAATGGTAGAATGGTAACTGCTGCAGAAGACATTGTTGAGGTATTCAGTGATCAATTTATAAGGGTGTTTCATCCTCATCAGGGTGAAATCATGAGAAACTTAAGGGTACAAGACATAGAGAGAATGGCTTAATTGTGAGTGAGAGCAGGAAGTATTTGAGGAAATAAATAACCTTGATGTCAGTAAGGCAATATGATGTCTACCACAGTATATGTATCTCCCCTGTCCAAGGTAATTGTCATCTTGTTATAGCACATAAGTTAGTGCAACATGATCTCCCTTTAACAAACCCATGCTGATAACTACAGAGAATACTGCTGTTATCAACCCATTTCTATATCCTACTTCTCACCAATCTTCCAGTACCTTCGCCACAACTCCAGATATACAGATTGGCCTATAATTTGAAGCAACAGCCTTAGCAACACCTTTATTTTACCTTCTTTTCATTCCCTTGGAACATATGCTGTTGTAAGACTCTTATTAAATAAGCATGCCAATGCTACTGCCAATTCCCTGGAACATTCCCTTAAGATGTGTGGTGATACGTCATCAAATCTTATCGACATCAAAGTTATTTGTTTTCTCAAATACTTCCTGCTCACTCATAATTAAGCCATCTCCTATGTTCTCTACACTTAAGTTCCTCATAATTCCACCCTGATGAGGATGAAACTTCTTTATAAATTGATTACTGAATGCCTCAACAATGTCTTTGGCAGCAATTACCATTCTACCATTTTCATCCATTAACATCATCTTACCATGATCATTCTTCTTTCTACTTGCCACATATCTAAAAAAACTTTGTAGGGCGTTTCTTCAGGCGAAGAAACACCCTACAGAATTTCCAATTTCTGCTCATACTGCAATTTTGTTTTCCTTACTAACAGAGTCACTCTCCTGGCTTGTTCTTTATACTCTTCATGTAACTGATTATTACCATTATTCATCCTGTACTGTTCTCCAAAGTACCTTCTTGTTCCAGATTGCCGGCCTGGTTGGTCGAGTGGATAGCGTATCCGATATCCAGCCAAAAGGCTGTGGATTCAAATCCCGCCATGGGCATGGATGTTTGTGATTGTCCGTGGAAATACCAGTGGTGGTCGGTGGTAGATGGCGTTGGTGTAGTTGCAGTCAGTTGGTGATTGAATGGTGGAAACGGAGTTGTAGAACAGGTGCTCTCCCTCGATGAGTCCTTGGGCTCCCTGGAGGTGTCAAATAATAATAATAATAATTAAGCCCCTCAATTCATTCTTACACTGATCTTATTGAGCCTTTTGGCTTTTGGAATACATTCACATTACTGCAGTTATGTATTTCTTTGTCAGTTACCAAGCAGCATTTATTTCCTTACTGCTCAACTCCATATTCCATGCTATAGCTCCAAGCTGTCTTCTAAGCTTGTCATGATCACCAGCCTTATAATTTCACATACATCCTTTCCTCACAGAAGTCTGCATATGGCTAGCCACAATGCAGGTGATCACTTCGTGATCACTCTCACCAACTGGAGGACAATGTGAAACCCCTCTCACAATTACTTCCTTTGATGAAATTATCAGATCTAAAACTCTCGATCCTTGTATGCCCTCATTTACATGCTGCCTGAAGTAGTTATTTCTCAAGAACTTGAGAAATTCATTTTCCTTATTTCCAAATGCATTCAAATCTATACTAACATAATTAAAATCACTCATAATAATTACCCTTCCTTTTTTCACTAATCCAAGTTGTTTATACATTTCTTCATCACCACCCTCCACATTTACTGGTCCATAGATGGCGAACCTATGGTACACATGCCAGAGGTGGCACGTCTGAGAATTTTGCTGGCACGTCAATGATTTACAGGTGATATCCTTTTATACACTTATACATTTAAATTTTTTAAAAATTATTACAATACGTACAAGTTAAATTTTGTTTTACATGAGAGAGCAGCTATGAAGACGTGCATATGATTGGTGTGGTATTAACAAAAGATCACGCGACCCAAAGACAAAGGCAACCGACAAGTGTTGAGTTGAAATGCTAATTCTCTTCAACCGAATTCCATAACATCTGAAACAGCCATAATAATATTCACTATATATTTCTTAGTTTTAACACATTCACGACGGGGTGTCGTTTATCGTTCCAATGGAACTTCTCATTACCAGCGGGCTCAACTCACACAAAGTTTCAACCATTGGTTGAATTTTATTCCTGCTTGTTTGCTTTTGGGCTGGCAGGCGAACTCACATAAGCATTATATGTATAGTGACTATATTTTTTTAGAGAAAATAAAGGACAAATCAGAAATTGTTTCATAATAAATAATAAAAAAAAACAGGTTGCGTTTATTTGTTTGACTAAAAAAACTAAAAAGCTTTATAACGTTTATTGTAAAACATAAGCATATACATAGCATTTTAAACATTCATATTATTACTTAAAAAAATTTAATTTTGATACTTTTCACAAGAATGAACTTTTTTTAATAAATCAGGTTCGTGTGTTAAAAATTCATAAAACTGTATACTATTCATGTCAAAGTTCCATTTTATATAAATGCATGCTTTCAATGTTTCGATTTTTAATTGGTTTTTTTATCACTGGTCAACATATTGTTCACTAATGAAAATACTCGTTCAGTGGAGGACATAGATCCAGGGAGATATAAGCAAAAATCAACGATTTTTAAAATGTTTTTAAAAGATACATGTTTATCTTTGCGAAATATTTAAAAATTTCAACCCATCTACATCGGCAGGACTCGTCATTTTGTTGCCATTCTTCGATCTTTTCACTGGTGACATAACTTTTAATACATGAAATTTCATCAAAGAGTTCGCCGTCATTTATGTTTAAGTTCCAATGACTGGAAGTGAACAAAACACTTTCCTCGATCTTCGCCTGCAGAGGGATTTCTCATAGTAGGATCCAATCAAATACTTCCATTTCCACAAAACAGCTGTCCCAGTTATTTAAATAATCAATGCAGGTTTGGTAAAATCTATGAATTGCATCTTTAAATATGTTGGCATCAATATTCAATTTACTATTTCAATTCACAAAATAAAGGACAAAATGGCCATTTTAGAAAAAAAAAAATCTAAAGGACAGAGCAGTGAAATAAAGGACTGTCCTCTTAAATAAAGAATGTATGGTCATCATAATTATATGGCATGTTTCAATTCGTGGTAGAATTTTATTTGAAGTTATTCTATCTGTCATAATGATATCGAGAATTTCAAATGCAATAAAACAAACACTTATTTCGAAAAATTGGACAATAGATTTTAGTTAGATAATGTGTTTAAGTGCAATATATGGTTTTGCTTGAGTCTATACGGCATAGTTTCTGTGGGAGGGGACAATAATAGTGCAATTAGAGGCTAGAATAAAAACTGCTCTAACTAATGAATCACACTATTTGTTAAGAAATATATTACACAGACTGCAAAAGCCTCTGTACCTTATTCAGGGATGCAATAAATCTGCACTTGTTTTACTTGCATCTGCAGTATAATGGCTGTTGGGGAAGGCATGTTGTTAACACGGGGAGCAAGTTACTATCGCCTCGACATGAACATGTTTAAACATTTTTCTTGTGTGAGGTAATATGCAAATCTTTTTTGCATATTACAATGCATAAATATTTTTCTCACTACCATTTTCTTTTTTTTTTCAAACCAACATCATTAAAATCAATTTAATAATACAATAATCAATTTTACACTGAATAATATTATAAATTTATATATAAATATTATAAATAAAATATTTATAAAATATTATAAATAAATAAATAATTTTCTATTAATTTTTCCCCTATTAAAAACTGCCGGCACATCAGCAACTTGATTTGTAAATTTCTGCCACACGCTGGCACGACAGCAACTCAATTTGTAAACTTTTGGCATGTGCACATAAAAAGGTTCGCCACCACTGCCCTAGTCTACAGCAACATCCAACTAAATATGTCTTCCTGTCAACCTCCATGTTACACCACACTGAGACTATTTCCCTCTTTGATGTCTACCGTATGTGGACATAATTCCTCTGCTATCATCAGCAGCACACTCTCCTCCCTTCTTGTCCTTTCTATCCTCGCAAAAAACTGTATCTTTCCATTTCTGTTCCCGTTAGAATATTACCTTCATTCAAACATGGGGGTGGATAAACTCAATCAATGAAACCATTTCATTTCCCTTATTTCTGATACTTCTGGCATTTGTAAACAAACACAGTAATCCATTTTCAGGTCCTATCCAAGGTTGTGATTTATTAATTTATATAATTTTTCTAACATTTGATCTCTATACTTTGCACAATATCACTTTTATCAATATGAAATACCTATCAAAATGCTCATTAATAATTCCAGTATATTTACTGCAGTGGTTACTTCACCACTGTTGTCCTTTTATAATCATTCTTCCTTTTGCTTACAACACACACACACACACACACACATAGCAGAAGAATTCCTTTGGATTTGTTTTAGCTGATGGTTTTTTTCCTTCTCATTTGCTCTTTTTTCTTTTCTTACTAGTTTGTCATATTTCTAGGCACCTTGTATTCCCTATGCTCCTAGTCATATTCTGTTGTATATTTTCTCCATAACAACAATATTTTCCACAGTGCTTGCCTAATTTCACTGCAGTAAATGCAATAAATTTCACTGCAGTAAATGCAGTAAAACATTTCTGATAATTATCAGAAATGTTTTTTGTTTTTTAAGTATTATTTCTCTACAACACAGCAACCATTTTAATCAGTAACCTGATCATTGTATTTACCTTATATTCCTTTTCTTTGAATCGATTGCTGTTTCCACATGATGATGTACTGTTAATTTCAGTATGAAATATCAGTGTTTTTCATTAAAGTTTATTACTGTGGTTATTTCTTTTTTTATTATTATTACGTAACACCACCAGGGAGTCCAAAGACTCATCGAGGTAGGGCACCTACTCTACAATTCTCCGTCTCCACCTACCGCAACTACCTTCATCATCTACACCAATGCCATCTACCGCCGACCACCACTAGTATTTTCACAGACAGTCACAAACATCCATGCCCACACCAGGATTCGAACCCACAGCCTTTTGACTGGAGAGAAAATACGCTAGACACTCGGCCAACCAGACCGGCAAAATATTGAGCATGTATAACTTTAGAGGTGGACATACTCAACACATATAATCATTTATTATTATTTTTTAAATTTCATTAAATTAGAATAAAACTTGTAGATTAATTTACCTGTATTATCAGATGTATGTCTTCTTGGACTAATCTGTCCTGGACCACCATATTTTGGATCATTATTTTCTCCTTCTGTCTCTGGACTCAAATCAGGACTGGAAAAGCTATTTGGCCAGTGATCAGGGGTTACAGTGAGTGTGCCTTAGAAGTTGAATTAGCCAATGAGTTTATCAAAAGAAGAATTAAAAAAACATATATAACATCATGTTAAAACTTGATTTTAGTTAAAGAGGAATAATTAAAATTTTCATAAGTATAGATATTTTCTTTATTTGAAAATTAGTTGGAATTAGAAAATATTTAAGATCTTTTTTAAAATTTTTTTAAAAAACTTAGTAAAGCTTGGTAAGTGGCCTTTAATAGTAGAAACCAGTGACATGCATGATACAGACTTGCATTAGATGCTTAAGGGAACTAAATGCATAACCCATATATAGATATTTTCTTCTCTTCCCTACTCTCATCCATCCCTATAAAGTCCTCTAATGAGGGCTTTTACAATAAAATAATGCAGCCGGCTTATCACTCCTCTGCTGCATCCCCTATGAGCAAGTATTCATGACTGTAGATCTGTGTGTGTGTGTGTATTCATGTGGCTGGTTTGCCAGTTTTGAGGAATGAAAAACACAAGTTTCTGGTGAAAAATCCTCTATCTCTGTATGAGACCTGCTAACTCACCTTTAGTCGAAAGAGAACCAGATAGAGATTCCTCATGCACAGGAATTGAACAGCCTTTCCGACAAAAGGGCTTTGCTCTGGATGTTTCCATTGTCGTTGATTGGGTCTTGCATAATGCCCAGCATACTTTAGCTTGACAATAAACTAGGCCAATATAACTAACTCTACTCACTTAAGGTCTGCTTTCCAGTTTTGTAATTTGGTGGCTGGTTTCCATTCTAGTGATCCACATTGACAAAAGTACAGAACTTTAGGTTCTTTACTTTTGTCTATCCTCTTCCACCTATACATAAATTAATTCTCTCTCTTTCTCTCTTGCTATCTGAAATCCTATCCACACCTTTTTTTGATGATAGCACATTCCACTATTCCTCTTCAACCTCTGCTACTAATGGCTCATGCAAAAAAAAGTTAAGCAAGCTCGAGTGCGGCTAGTAGTTGGAAGGGGCCCATCATTCGATGCTGTTGGCATACTCTCTCTCGATGAGCCTTTGGATTCCCTGGAGGTGTCAAATAATAATAATAACTGACAAATCCCTGAAGTTATCAAACATTCCGAACAGTCACAATTGGGAGATGAGGATAATCTTATCAACTTTAATGCTATAAAAACAGTCTTCTCTTCATTCTTCTAAGCATGATCTTACTTCTTCTCTCAGTTTAGCTTTGATAATAGATATCCAGTGGATTAGAATTCTATACTTGGGCTGACATACAACTCTAGCTTTCTCTAGTACAAACACATCCATAGCCTTCTTGCTGTTCTTTTCGGTTGAAGACACCATTTTCCACACAACAAAACCCTAAAGTGCCCAAACATTCCAAATTTCATTATCTGTAACAAATAACATCTATATCTTCAACAACAAATATCTTCAGTGGGAAGAGGGGGGGGGGATAATCTTGTCCATTTTATCTCCAAATCCATCCAATCATAATAGAATAATTTTCTCACATTTGGGTGGGGTGGTGGGGCTACACAAAAAACCTCCCTAAACATTCTTATTACTGTCCAGAAGAGGACATTCCATTTAAATGATAACTCCTTTCTTGAAGAATCACTTCAGACACTTTATCACAGTTTTTCTGTTTCTTCTCTGTGCCTTTTCTGTACACATTTTGGTGGGTGCTGGCTTCTATCATTCTTCCACTTTTCTCTAACATTAGGAAAATGTGAACAGCTGTTGGTTACCATATATTCACAGTCCAAACTTCAAACCCAGTAAGATAACTGCTCTGCTCTTTCCTTTCCTCCTACTTCTGTCTTCTGGAACAGCCTTCCTCACATAGTGTTCTCCAAGGACTGTAATATCTAGCTGTTTAAGAAAAACATCAATAGATTCATTCCTCTTTTTTTTCATCTCTTGGAAATACAGGCTCTGTAGGTTTGCAATCTCTCATATATAAAATTAATATTAAATATGAGTTTGATATTAATTTTATACATGAGAGATAAGCAATGTTAAAATAAGTTATGGAACAGCATATATATATTTTGTGAAACCTAAGTTACATATGCATACATACAGTGTGTGTGTGTGCCCCTCTTTTAGCCCTAATCACATTATCCAGCTTCCATCAGGACTACCAGGTGGTGCATACTGGACTGACTGCATGATTGTGAGCTTACAGATAAGTCACTGTTTCAACACTACATTCATGATATTTTTAATAATTAATAGTTGTAGCATCCTTGTGTATGATTGTGTGGTTGAGTGTGTTATTTTTTGATATATTTATACCATGTATGACAGATAAAGTGTTATTCATGATGCTGGTAAACAAGAACAATGGTTGTCAATATATTGTTATACGGGAGGTTTGACATGGGGGATTTTGTGAAATGTGTGTGTGTGTGTGTGTGTGTGTGCACCCGCGTGCACTATGTATTCATTGACAAGAGAAAATGGATTGCGATATGGGAGTGACGGTGGAGAGAGAGGTTGTGTCATAGATGTTTTATGAGCCAGAAATGCAAGAAAATTAAGTAGCAGAAATTAATGTTGAAAGAAATGTGAAAGAGAGTATAAAGAGTTGGTGAAGATGAGGAAACTGCAGAGTGAAATGAGGAGAATAACAGGTATGTATGGAAGAGAAAGGAAGTGAATAAAAGATGGCAGTGTGAAAGAGATGTATGGGGATTCGATTATTAGAGGTGTGGTAAATGAGAAGGTGTATAAGGTTTGCTTTCCAGAGGGTAGATTGAACAGAGAAATTAAAGCACTAGATATGAGGAAGAAGCAAACAAAAGAGTTCGTAGTAGTAGGCACAAATGATCTGGACAGCAACATGTAAGGATAGATATCAGGAGGTCGTTAAGGACATTAAAAGATTAGTGCGGTAGGAAAGGTAGTCAGCATGTTGTCAATGTATGATAGTGATGAGATGGCAAGCGAGGATTATGAATTGGATGCTGGCTGAGATGTGTGAAGAGAAAGGAATTCATTTTGTGAATGTGTAGGATGAATTTTGAGGGATGAATGGAGCTAGTATAAAAGAGATGAGCTAAATTTAAATGGATTTGGTGTGAATCAGTTGGAGAAACTGTTTCTACAAGAGAGAGTGACAAATGAAGTAAATTCAAGACCCGAGGAAGCAAGAAGTGGTAGAGGACATGGAACAGCAGATAAGTAAGGTAGGAGATCTTGTGAATACAGAGGTGAGTGGCATGATGAGTGAAGAGAATGAAAAAAAAGAACACAAGACAAACAGCGAAATGGGGCAAGGTCAGGGTGGATAGAGAGACACTGTGTGAAAAGAGCAGATGATAAATACAGGAGTAGATGTGTGCGTGTGTGTGTACAAGAAAGGATTGGAATGACCAGAGATGTGGAGGAAACAAAAAAAGTCTGAGGAGATGTATAAAATCAGTGATAACAGAGATAATGGCCAAGGATGGAATGGAGGAGTGATATCTGAGGAGTGGGGTTGAGCAGGCAGATAACAAAACCAGAAATAAGCTAGTATGTATGTTTACAAATGCCAGAAGTATTCAAAATAAAGAAAATTAAATTGTAGCATTAACAGAGTAGATCTGTCTAAAAATTGGTGGAATAAGGGAGACATGGTTAGATGAGGATGACATTTTGACAGGAATAGAGATGGATGGATATATGTTTTTCATGAGAATAGGCAAGATGGAAATGGGGGGGGAGGTGCTGTAGATGGTAGCTGAGGAGTTATCGCCATCTGCGAGTAAGGTGGAGATGAAAGAATTGAACAGTAGCAGTGGTTTTTGAAGCAATATGGTATGAGGTGGAGATGAACAGGATGAAATATCTAGTTGGGTTTTGTTATAGACCTGGTAATGTGAAGGGCAGTGAGATGAAAATGTACAGTCAAATTGGTCTAGCTGCTAAGAAAAGGGTGATCATTATAACTGATTTTAATTATGGTAATATAGACTGGAATAAAGAGACAGTGTCAGGGGTCAAAGAGAATGAATGCTTGAGAGACAACTACCTTAGATGCATAACAAAGGATACATGTAGCTTTTATCATCTCATCAGAGGATGTTTGTGAATCTCCCTCCAGTAGAGAGTGACCATGATTTGATCACTTGGGTGGTGGTTGGGGTGGTAGTGGTCAGCCATATGAGGACTTCTGTGAGAAAGGGATATATGTGGAACTATAAGGGTAGTGATTATGGCAATCTCAGGAGACAGCTTGCTGGAAGGAAAGGAGATCAATGCTGTTGAAAGCTTTTTTTTACTTGGTTATACTATAAAGTAAAGATGCAAAGAAATTATATTCTTGGTTAAACCATTATCCAAGTCTAAGCAAGCAAAGTTCATGCTTGAAGTCACTTCATGACTGGGTTGCTTGTAAATAGAAGGATAATGACTTCACATCAATTGCCTTCGTATCTCATAATGCAATGCACATATCCTTACAGGCATGTATAATGCTGCATTATGGGAAGGGTCACTACCCAGACCGATTTCAACTTTTGTTGAGGTCTCATCAGTGGGAGCCAGACCCAGAAGTGTTACCAAGGTTGAAGTAATGCAGAAGTTATATTTCCATATACGAGTATTCAAAACATGTCACGCTTTATTACTAAAATACTCTGGATTAGAGACAGATGTTGAAAGTTTTTTCATTTGGTTATATACTATAAATTTATATACTATTTATATAAAGATGCCAAGAAATTATATTTTTGGTTTTATCTATTATCAAAGTGTAAGCAAACAAAGTTTGCACTTGAGGTCACTATAGCATTATACATGTCCGTAAGGATATGTGCATTGCATTATGGGATACTAAGGCAATTGATGTGAAGTCATTAGCTTCTATATACAAGCAGCCTAGTCATGAAGTGACTTCATGAGCAAACTTTGTTTACTAACACTTGGATAATGGATTAAACCAAGAATATAATTTCTTGGCATCTTTAATTTATAGAGATCAATGCTGCTTGGAACCCATTCAGGAACTGTCTGGCAAAGGCCATGTCTGAATGCATGAAAAAGAGGTCAAGTTGGGTGTGAAATAGATGAATGAAGAGGTGAAGCATGAAATTTGGAAGAAGAAGGCATTATAGAGGCAGCATAAGATGAATGTGTGTGTGGGGGGGTGGAACAGTCGCATGAGGAGCACAAAGAGTAAGCAAGAGAGGCAACTAGCTTGGCAAGAGTAGCAAAAGTGCAGCATGAGCAGCAGTTAACTAATGAAGACAAAACAAATCCTAGGGATAAGTTGTAAAAGAGGTATACCGTGAGTAGACATATCGATACAAAATTAATAACGGAAAAAACTCACGTACAAAGATTATTTAATAGTATAATTTTCGCCTGTGTGTCACAGGCATCTTCAGTACATTCAGTACATCATTCAGTACTGAAGATGCCTGTGACACACAGGCGAAAATTATACTATTAAATAATCTTTGTACGTGAGTTTTTTCCGTTATTAATTTTGTATCGAAATCCTAGGGAGTTTTTCTTGATACATAACCAGTAGAAGAAAGAATGATTATGGAAGGATGATACTGGTTGGAGAGAATGGTGGAATCATAACCACAGAGGAAGATATAGTAGAGATGCTAGTTCATAAACCAGTTCGTAAAAGTATTTCATCCTCATGAAAGTAATATCATGCAGAACTTGAGAGTAGCAGGAAGGGAGTAGGAGCCACTGATGGAGAGTCAGCAGGAGGTATGTGAGAAATTGAGTAAATTTGATTTGATGTCAATAAAGCCATAGGACTTGATGGTATATCACCATGTGTCTTGATGGAATGTTCCAAGGAGTTAACAACAGCTTTAAATTACCTCTTTAACTTGAGTCTTAGATTTGTCCAAGTTCCAAAGGAGTGGAAAGAGGACAAAATTGTTCTGCTTCATAAAGGAGGCCAGTGAGAAACAGGATATAGAATTGATTGATGGCAACATTCTCTTTGATGGACAGCATGTGTTTGCTAAAGGAAGGTCATGTTTTTGCAATCTGTTTGCTTACTTACTTATTTACTGTAACAAGCTAATAGGTACATTATTATTATTATTATTATTACGGGTATCTCCATGGAGTCAGTAGACTCATCGCGGGAGACCCAAACTAGCAAAACAATATCTGTCATATCTCTTCTTGAATTCATTTACAGACGAAGAGCTCACAACTAAGTCAGGCAATGAATTCCACTCATTCACCACCCTCCAGGCAAAAAACCTTGTTCTGACACCTTTGTTAACCACACTCTTCTTTAATTTCCAGAGATGACCTCTTGTTCTTCCATCACTTTCACACAGCTGAAACATTTCCCCTGCATCAATCCTATAAAAACCTTTTAGTAATTTGAATGTTTCTATCATATCCCCTCTTCTTCGCCTATCAACCAATCTCTGCAATCCACAAGCTCTCAATCTATCAATGTAGGGAGCATTTTTTATATCACTCACCAACTTGGTCACTCTTCTCTGAACCCTCTCCTCACAGCCTCCTCATCTCCAAGGAATCCAGGTGACCAGACCTGAGCACAGTAATCCAAATGTGGAAGTATCAATGCTTTATAAAGGGGAATAATAACCTCTTTATCTCTGGATGTCAGTGTGTTCCTCAACAACCAAGTAATCCTATGTGCAATCTTGGACACCTTAGCAATGTGTCCTCTGAACTTCATCTCCCTATCTACCAATACCCCTAAGTCCCTAGCCTCATCAATCTCTTGGAGTACCTTTCCATCGATGTAGTACACAGCTGGTAATCTTTTAATCCCAAAATGCATGACTTTACACTTTTCCACATTGAACTGACATCCATTTTCTTTTGCCCATTTTACCAGCTTATTTAAATCCTCCTGCAAACTTTCAACATCAGCTTGATTTTTTATTGCCCTACACAACTTTGCATCATCAGCAAACAACTGAATATCTCCCTTTAAGCCGTTTCCTATATCATTTATATACAAATTAAACAACATTGGCCCAAGCATAAGGGGAATCAAGCATACACAATATATTCAGATTTTGCTAAAGCCTTTGATAGATTGTCACATGACAAGCTCATAATTAAACTCAAACAGATGGGGTTGGGTAGTAGATCAGTGCACTGAATTGAAAACTGGCTGTTTAATAAATATCAACAAGTTATGTATCGGGGAGTGATATCCTGGAGGAGGAAGGTCACCAGTGGTATGCCTCAAGGGTCTGTTTTGGGTCTATTGATGTTTAATTTGTATGTAAATGATATTGGGAAGGACATGAATGGTGATATACAGTTATTTGCAGATGGTGCAAAGTTGCAAAGAACTATGGGGAGTACAATGGATATTGTAGCCTTGCAAGGGGACTTGAATAGACTTTCTGAATGTGAAAATGGATGGGGCTACCAGATCAACTTAGCAAAGTGTTAGGTTTTAAAGTTTGGGAAGCACAGATAGGATGCAGAGTATAAGATTGATGGGAGATATCTTAGAGAAGGTGGAGGAAAAGGGATCTAGGAGGGTGTCGGTGGATAAGGACCTGAAATTTCAGAGACATTCTGCTAAAATTTTGAGGACAGCGCAGCACATTATAGGAATGATGTGGAGAACACTGACATGTAGGAGTAAGGATGTTATGATTCCATTGCATAAGCTTTGATCAGACTGTATGTGGATTAATGTGTGCAAATTTGGTCAATGGGTTTTCAAAAAGGATGAAGATATGTTTAAAAGAGTTCAGAGATGATTGACCAAAGTCATTTCTGGTCTCTGGAATATGAAGTATGACCGCATATTGAAGGAATGCAAATTGTAGTCTAGTAGATAGAAAGACAAGGGGAACATGATCGAGACATAAATTAGTAATATATATATATATATATATGTGCCGGCCTGGTTGGCCGAGTGGTTAGCGTATCCGTTCTCCAGCCAGCAAGAGGCTGCAGGTTCGAATCCCACGTAGGCATGGATGTTTGTGATTGTCTTCCACCTTCATACATTCATTCACCCAAGTATAGATACACCCTCCCAATATGGACTGGGTCACCATGGGAGTAGTAGACCAAAACCTCCCTCAATGTGAGAGGTCTTCACCTTGCAGCGGGTAGAAACATAGGCTGTTCATCATATATATATATACAGGGTGTTCGGGATAAATTTGACATATTTATAATTAATTATATTTTTCCGTAAGTTACATGTATTAACACACACTTCTCTTCATTTAAAAGTTTGGACCCTTCTTCATTCATATACAAGATGTCAGAAAGGATGGATAGCTGGAACCCACCTGAATCATGGAAGAGAATAACTTGTATCATGATGATTCGTGCCCGCCATCAAAATAAGGATATTACGACTGCTGCCCAATGCTCCCTGAATACAGTAAAAACAATCAGGCATGAACTAGAGACTTGCAATGGTGACTACGAGGATGTAGCAAGAAGAAAGATCCCTAGCAGACGATCTGATTGCGTTCGTACAGCAGAATTCCTCGCAAATCTGCAGGAACAGGTGTTGAAGAACCCTGGCATTGGAATTCGGGCTTTGTTCGTGGAGTTGCTAACTGTAGTCAAGCCCTGGATAACAAGGGTAGCCAATGGTAGGCCGTATGTATGGCAGCAGGATTCAGCCCCTTGCCACACCTCTGGGAAAAGTCAAAAATGGTTGTCTGAAAATTTCTACGACTTCACCAGTCCAAATGTTTGGCCTCCAAACTCCCCAGACCTTAACCCCATGGATTATTTTGTATGGGGCGCAGTTGAAAAAGACACCAATCGCACTTCCAGTAATACAAAAGCCCAGTTAATGGATAAAATTAAAACAGTTTTTGCGGCCCTTCCCAGGGAGACTGTAGCATCAGCTTGTTCGAGGTTCCGAAGCAGAATTGAAGCTGTGATCGATGCTAATGGTGGTTATTTTGAGTAAATCTTGTTGATAGTATTGTAATTAACTCTGCCTGTAATGTTTTTTTGTCAATTCATTAAATTTAATAGATACAAAGAAGATTTTCTTTTTCCTTACGAAACTGTCAAATTTATCCCGAACACCCTGTATATATATGCTACTCCCTATGCATCCTAAATAAATCCTCTAATGCCTTTTTATTCTCCACAAAGGAAATAGGCAGAGCTCCTTTATTCCTCTACTAATTTCTTGAAAACTAGTGAGTAGCCAGTCTCTATCCTTCAAGCATTCAGTGATCTTGAACCCAAGCTATC
Source organism: Typopeltis vanoorti (assembly GCF_054136105.1). Classification (NCBI taxonomy): domain Eukaryota; kingdom Metazoa; phylum Arthropoda; class Arachnida; order Uropygi; family Thelyphonidae; genus Typopeltis; species Typopeltis vanoorti. Next base: position 53,564,511 of record NC_143551.1, read on the forward strand.
AATGAATGCAGGCTTTTCAAGGAGATACAATACAGCAGATGACTACCACCATCTTGTGATCATACACCCTAACACTACTAATAATGCCTGTAACAGTGGTTGATTTTTGAGATGCAAGGTTAAAAACCTGAGTTTCCAGGTAAAAAACTTTTGTCATCTCTGCCAAAAATCAGCTAACTTGGAAAGCAGCAAAAGAAAAGCTTGGAAAAGTCGCCTCGAGTCAGCAACTAGAATCAAACATATAACAACCTTTCTTTTGACTGCTACAGATGCAAATGCCATTTCCACAAGTACCATTCTGTGTTATATAAATTCAGTAATCATTAAGCCAGTGATCAAAAATGCATGACCTTCAATCTTCTCAGTCTTGGTAGTGATCAGGCATCAATGTTGTGTTAACTGGTAAAACTGCAAATAAAACAGATATCATAATGATCAATTTCCAGAGTGTTGGAAATGTTTGATATTAGATGTTAGCAATTTTCAGCAACTCATTAAAATTGTTGTTAATAACTAAGTCCTAAAGAACTCTTTCATTATGTGGCCAGTAGGAGAAGAAATAATTGTGGAAGAATGACACTGTTAGATGAAAATCTGATGTTGAGTGACCAATGCAGATGATATGATGGAGTTGTTTAATGTTCATTTTATTGAAGTATTTCATCCTGGAAAATTACCTTTTATTACTAGTGGGATTGGAAGGGTTCAATGCCAAGCTACACATCAATTTATATTTGTCTTTTTTCTGTAGTTGTTAAGATTTTGGAGAAATTAATGAGAAATTTTGGAGTACAGGATGGGGCCAGCAGTGGCAACGGTATCTATGAGAATCAGCATGGATTTAAGGGGGTGCTCTTGTTTCAGTAATTTGCTTGTCTTTTATAATAAACTAACAAGAGCTTTTAATGAGGGAGAGGTGCATACTGCCTTTTTTTTTTTTTGAGTTTACAAAGGCATTTGATAGGGTGCCACATGATAAACTGATATTTAAGTTACAACATATGAGTTTAGATATGTGTTATGTATGAGGTAGTAGTTTCAGGGAAGAAAGTCACAAGTGGGGGGAAGCACAGGTCTCAGTACTAGGACCTCTACTATATAACCTTTATATCAATGACACATATTCAGTTGTTCACTCGATGATATGAAGCTGAAAAGGGTTATTAGTAACAGTGGCAATGTGGTTGCCCTTCAGAAGCATTTGAATAAGTTGGACAGATGGACAAAGGAATGGGGATTTCAGTTTACTGCAGCTAAATGTAAAATGTTGAAATTTAGGATCCACTGATGGGAAGCTGCATGCTTTGTTGGTTGGATCTATACTAAAGGGTGTAGAAGAGGCAAACATCTTGGAGTAACAATTTGAAGTTTAAGGGACATGAGAGGACTACTGCAATATTGAGGACACTGACCAGCAAAGATAGAAGGATAGTGATTCCATTGTATAAAGCATTGATCAGACAACAACTGGATTATTGTGCTCAGATTTGGTTCCTGAATTTGAAGGGGATATATTAACCTTGGAGAGGGTGTAAACGTGGATGACAAAAATGTTATTAAGATTGTACAATGTCAATTATGAAGGTACACAGATAGCATGTGGACTGCACAGTTTGATGAACAGAAAACAAAGAGGTGATATGACTGAGTCATTTAAACTGTTGAGAAGTGGTTATAGGAATGACACTGGGTCTTTAGTACTGTAGAATAAGGAGAAGGAGCAAAGACAAGGGGGGGGGGATCCATCCCTGGAAGTTGTAAGTGGAAGTGGTGAAGAAGAGAGTAAAAGAAGTCACTTTTTTTTTTTTTTAAATAGATAGTGGTTTGACCAAATACACTGCCTGATAGGTCAGTGAAAATATGAATGGTGAACAAATTTAAATCATGGTATGATAGTTTGTGTTGTCTAAGATGGACCGCCAATGATGACTGCTGTGACTCCAGGAGGTCCTAAGCAATAATAACTATAGGTCAGATAAGTATAGGTCACTTATCATCTAAATAACATCATATAAATTAATTATTTTAATTGTTACCATATTACCTATAAGATACTGCAAAAAGTTTTCTGAATAATACACTATGCATAAAAAAGCTTTTCTTTGAAGGAGTCTTGCAGTCTTGCTTCTGCACTTCATATTTTTATACCATTGTTTTTATATCTAGATTAATGTTATTTAGCTTAAAAGATACTTATGATATCAAAACGTTTTGAATGGCTAACATTAGAATATGGTTAATATCCATGATATAATTTGTATTAATTAAAAGTAATTAATTATTAAACAATTTAGAGTCTTGCATGAAATGACTTGAAACATCCATGCAGAGATAAAGCACACAATAGAGAGAGAGAGAGAGAGAATACATAAAGATGACAAGAAAAGTCACAAAAAATTTTTTGGAAACAGTACATTCAAAATCTCCCACTGCCACCAGCAGCATGCAAAGTATCAGACAGGCAGGCCAACAACAGTGACACCAGTGGCCATATTGGGAACTACTCTACTCATCCTACCTAGACCCACAGACCTCTTGTCTTTCTCTGTCTTCAAGCTGAGTGTTCGGGACAGCTTGCGCTTTACAAGATCGCCCAGTTTTCGATGATCATTTCCAGACCCTCCTATAATGAAAAATTATAATTTTTTTTTAGTTCTTCCTAATTAGTTAACCATATTACCTATTGTTAATTGTTATTGTTATTATTATAACTAATTAGGAAGAAATTAGTTTAGTGTTTATTGAGTGAAATTGATTTATACTCTCAAAAATGAGCAAATGTTAGATGGCTATATATATATATATATGAATTTTGAAATAAAAAAAAAAATAACCAGATGAACTTTTTTTTTTGTGTGTGTGTGTGTGATACACTGCAACATTGGTAGTGTAGCATATACTGAAACATATTAGTAATAATGCATTAGTAATAGTTATTAGTAATAACTAATAATAATAATTATTAATAGTAATTTATGTTAGTAATAGTGAAGATGTGATAGCCCTGCAAGAGAATTTCAATAGACTGGACAAATGAATGGATGTATCAGTTTAATTCAGCTAAATGTAGTCTTGAAGTCTGGGATACATTGATTGGAGGCTGTATACTCTGTTGGAGGAACTGTACTGGAGAAAGTGGGGGAGGCAAGGGATCTGGGGGATGATGATCGATAGAAACCTGAAATGCAGAGAACATATTGCAAAGGTGGTGAAGGTAACCCAGAGGATTGCTGCAATACTGAGAGTCTGGAAATCTGCTAGAGGGTGAGGTCAGTTGGACATATTATGAGGTAGCAGCAAAGAGAGATAAGGTTTCATTATTATTTATTAGAATTTTTACTTTAAATTATGGGGAATCTAAGCTAGATACAATGTACAGTCTGTGTGTAACTTGAAGTTGAAGAATTTGTATTTAAATATAATATTTCAGTATAGTTTGTAGCATTCTTTGTGCAGTGTTTTAAATAACTGCAGCAGCCACAGCTCAGTTTACCAATGGCTTATCACTAAGTCTGACTCCATTTGAGGGCTACATTTTACACAGCTTACTATGAGATTTTGTAGTATGCAGTGTTTGCAGCATGTATGCATCTTGGCAGGTAAGAGATTGGGGAGTGCATGTCTGTGGAAAATAGAGAAAATGGGAAGAACTTTGTGATTTAGAAATTATCATAAAGGACCTCGACAGTGTTATGTCAAAAACAGGTGAATACCAACCAAGAAAGAGAGAGAGAGAGAGAGAGAGATTTGCATGATTGAGGGTGAGAAAAATGAGTGGAATGTGAATGAAAAAATTAAAGTAGTGAGTGTAGTAGGTCTGAAACATCGTGAGGTTTCTGAAGATGGTGTTAATTGGGAGAATGAGTATTGCGCAAGAGGTAGCTTGCACTGAAAGAAGGAGCAGTGAAATGTAGCAGGAATGAGTTGAGAAGCATAAAGAAGAGATTAGGCAACTGGAAACAATGAATGCAAAGTGAATCAGGGTAGGAGTGAGAGACAGTTATGGGAATGATAGAAAGGGAGAGAATAGGCGAATCACTAAAAGAGAGGGAATGAGAGAAAGGCAAGACAGTTCTGGAACCAGGGATGGAGAGATGACAGGATAGCAGGTGAGTGGGGATAACAAAAAAAGAAAGTGTTAGAGGAGAGAGAGAGAGAGAGAGAGAGAGAGAGAGTGAGGAATGCAGGTAAGCAAGGAAGAAACAGAGTGTTAAGAGGTGTGATGTAGGGACTTGATGATTTGTGGTGTACAAGATAGAATGCCAAAGGAGTGTTTGGCTGGAGGAATGATAGATAGTGTGACTATGGAAAGTAAGTGAGGTGAATGGGTGGATTAGATGATTGTGATGGTGGACATGAATGATCTGAGAGGCAGTGTGAATCAGTTGGCAAGAGATCTGTAGTTCATGCTTGAGATTGTATGGAAAAAGATTGAGAGAGAAAAGATAGTGAGTGTGCTACCCAGGTATGATAATGCAGAGCTGCAGAGAAGAGCATCAATAATGAATAGTATAATAGCCAGAATGTGTCAAAAGAGAGGCTTGGATTACATGGATGCTTGTAGGGAATTTGAGGACAGAAAGGAACTGTATGCGAGAGATGGAATGCATTTAAATGAGGAAGGATGTAGCCATCTGGAGAGAATGTTGCTCTCTGAACAAGTCAGTGTGTCAATGCAGGAAAACTAAAATTATCCAGGTGGATGTTAGCAGGGGTGACCTCTTGTGGAAATAGGCACTTGGGAGAAGGGTGGGGGGGGGGAAATGCATTGTGTAATGCCGAATTCCATGGAGTCTGGAGAGGATAATGATATATGAGGACAGTGACAATGATTTGATTCTTTACACTAATGCCAGGAGTATCCAGAATAAAGGAGATGAATTGGTGGCACTGATAGCATCGGCCTATCCAAAGATTATTGGGCTCTATGAGACATGGTTGATGGAAGATGATATATTGACAGGAATAGAAGTAGCAGGGTATAGCATTTTTCAATGGGATGGGAAGGGCAAACACAGTGGTAGAGTACTACTTATAAGTGATGACTTATGTCCTCTCAGAGTGGAGGATTTGCAGCAATGGCACTAATGGTTTTGAAAGCATATAATGTGAGAAAAAGGTAGGCAGAACAGGATATTTAATGGGGTGTTTGTTGCTATAAGCCAAGAAGCATAGAGGGTGAAGAGTAGGAGATGTTTAGGCTGTTGAGCTTGGCAAGTGCAAAAAAGAATGATTGTTGTGGGAGATTTGAACTACAGATGTATAAATTGGGAAGAGGAAACTGATTGTAGTAGTAAGGGAATGGAATTTCTGGAATTCTTCAGGAACAAATGTCTTAAGTAACATGTAGTAGAAGAAACACAAAGTTCAAGAGTTTTAGATTTGGTCATAGTATCAGATTATAACTGAGATGGCATCTCTGACTCTAGTTGGAGATAGTGATCATGTGGTTTTGACTTAGAAGATGAATAGACATGCAGAAGTATCAATGAGAAAGGAATGCATATGGAATTATAAGGCAGATGATTATAATAGTCTTAGATATCAGCTTGGGAACTTGTGAAGGAATATTTATTAGCAGCAATAGCAACCTGTATACCATGAGTGAAGAAGAGAATACAATTTGGTGTAAAGTGGATGACAAACCATATTAAACAGGAACTAAAGGTAAAAAAGTGTTATGAAAGAGATATAAGGAAAGGAGTGGAGAGTAGATGCAAGAAGAATATAAGACTCAGGTCAGGAGAGAGTGACTAGTATGGTAAGAAAGGCACAACTGGAATATGAGAAGAGAGTGGCCCTGAGATCCAAAGAAAATTCTAAGAAATTCTTTTGTCATGTGGCCAATAGGAGAAGAAATGATTATCAAAGAATAACATTGTTGGATAAAAATGGGAATAGAGTTACTGATGCAAAGGACATAGCAGAGTTGTTCAATGAACATTTTATTGGGGTATTTCATCTTCGAGAAACAGATTTTAATATTAGCGGGATAGGGCAGATTTGAGTTTTGGAGTGCAAGAGATTGTGTTTCAAATAGTGAGTACTATGGATTTCAATAAAGCAATGGGACTGGATGGGATTTCACTATGGTTTTTGAGAGAATGTGCTAAAGAAGAGCTCCATTGACCTGGGATTATAATGAAAGTCTGGCCACAGGAAAAGTGCCAAAGAAATGAAAGGAGGGTGAAATAGTGCCATTGCATAAGGGTGGTGGTGGTAGTAGACTGGAAGTGTCAACTATAGACCAGTTTGTATTTTATTAGTAGTTGTTAAGATTTTAGAGACATTAGTGAGAGATCATTTAGAGCATTTTGGCAGATGTGGGTAATGTTATCTGTGAAAATCAGCATGGATTTGTTAAGGGATGCCTTGTTTTAGTAATATGATTGCCTTTTATAATAAAGCGACAAGAGCAGTTGATGAGGGAAAGGCATATTCTACCATTTTTTTTGGATTTAACAAAGGCATTTGACAGTGTACCACATGATAGTCTGATATTCAAGTTGCAGCACATGGGTTTAGATGTCAGGTTAGTGACATGGATTCGAGATTGGCTATCTGATAGGTATCTGAGAGTTTCTTCAGATGATGTGAAGCAAGGAAGAGTTATTATTAGTAACAGTGAAGATGTGGTAACCCTGCAAGAGGATCTGAATAAACTGGACAGATAGACTAATGAATGTGGAGTCTGTTTAATTTAGCTAAATGTAAAGTCTTGAAATTTGGGATATATCGATGGGAGGGGTGCATACTCTGTTGGAGAAAATGTACTGGAGGAAGTGGAGGAGTCAAAAGATCTCTGGGTGAGATTGATAGAAACCTAAAATTCAGAGGATTGATGCAATACTGAGAAAGAAAAGATGCAGACCTGCAGAGATAAAAGAGTTGTCATTCCATTGTATAAAGCCCTGATCAGACTATTGTGCTAAAATTTGGTCCCCAGGATTTGAAGAGGATAAATTAACCGTGGAAAGAGTGCAGTGGCGGATTAACAAAGATGATATCAGGACTGTACAAGGCTAGTTAGGAGAATAGGCTGCAGATAGAAGGAGAGGTAATATGATTGAGACTTTTAAACTGTTGAGAGGTACTTAAAGGATTGACACCAGGGAGTTCTTTCATTTGGTGGAACTGGAGGGGGGGGGGAGGAGCGAAGACAAGGAGCCATCCCAGGAAGTTACAAAAGAAGCTGTAAGCAAGAGGGTAAGGAGTGGATTCTTTGTATGGAGGGTGGTTGAAATGTGAAATGCATTGGCTGGTTGAATGGCGAGAGCACAAATGATCAATGGATTCAAGGAGTAGTATGTAAGACTGTGTTTTCTAGGGTGGGCCTCCCACAATGAGTCTTGTGACTCTCCAATTCATCATGGTAATGAAAAATGTTGGTAGATCTGTCCCAGCAGACTGTATGACTTGGGTTTTCATCATTAGGATCAGCCAAGAAAAGGATATGGCTTGATAAGGCACTGGCTTGCTGTCTCTTGTAAGCAATGTCCCTCGTGCTCCTCCATACGTAATTCAATAGATTTGTCCGTCTGGCCAAAATAAGGAATATCCCACCAGGATATTTAAGATGATGATGACAAGGTTTTGGGTGGCTTATTTAGGAGTGGATTTTTGGAAGTGGAGTGAACAAAGTTCTGATATTGTATTTTCTTAGAACCTTGGCTAATTTTTGTGAAACCAAACTTATGTAAGGAATAGATATATTGCCTTTAAATGTATTTATTTCTTCTGTGTGATGACTAGGAGGATTAAGAAGGAATTTTTCAATAATTCTTTCAGAATATCCATTCAGTATGAAAGAAGTTTTAAGATAAATAGCAGCTGTTGTCATATCATAAGCACATCTTGTGAAGTCAGTATATTGTTGTGTAAACTTTGTGCATGGCTGCTGGTATAGCAGAAGTCTTGAATGTTACATATACTAATTAACAACTTCCAGATATCATGAAGTATAATTCCTTGGTTTCTAATGTGCCATGGGAGCAAATTATCTTGGATGACTGCTTGCTCTTTCTATCCTCGACAAAAATTAGGCATTATCAGAACTTTGCAAAGGCACTATCATCTTTATCATATGTTAGCAAGAGATGAAGACAAATAACCTGAGTATTAAAATTCATTCACATCAGAACAGCCTTCGAACCAGTTAACACCTTACAAAGTTTTCTATGTTCCCCTAAAGACAGCATTTCATTCTATAAACACCCTGGGGTATACAAGATCCCTTGTTCCCTGTGGAAAGGTGACATGGGTCAAACTGAGAGAAGTTTCAAAATCCATAAAATGGATTTTGAAATCAATGTTGAAAATAAGAGAGAAAAAAGAAGTGCACTTTTGGTGAATATCTTTGCAGAACATCTTCACACTGTAGATCGGCAAGAAGCCTCTGTGCATTACTTAGAAGAAAATACTTTCATCAGAATGTTCAAGGAGTCACCCAAGGTGATTTGCTTGCACCAAACATTAAACAGAAACCAAAAAATTACATTTCATGACATCTGGAAGTCACTAATTATTCTTTTGAAAATACATTTCAAGAACATACTGAAATGCATTTTTCAAGTCTTGTCTTTCAGTGAAAAAAATATATGAATCCTGGTTAGGTAACAGATTACAAAGTAGCCAGCAGATGCACAGCAAGTAATTTCAGTTTCCTTATTCAAGGCAAAAACAGTGCCCTCAGACTACTGTACTAAAACTGTCATACGGTTAACTTTCACTATTGCAAACACCACTATAAGAACCTCACTGACTATAACAAATATTCCTGTAGTCCTATATGCATTTGTAAAGAGACGTTTCACTAATACAGTTTAAATTAAACTGTATTTGTGAGCCAGTTCTTTACAGTGAGAGGTAAAGAAGTATAACTAAGTACAGTTATTTTCCCCTTCACTCTTCTTCTTCTTGCACTTTTACCCTTCCTTGTCCTGATATTGATAGTGGCATTTCTAACAAAACTTAGAAATTAATAGTTAATATACAACAGTGATTGCTTACCTTTGTCAGACTCACCACCATCTTCTCTTCGGTGGACTCTAAAACTAGCACTGCGACCTCGTTCTTTTACTTTTGGACTAGATCCATAAAGTTCTAAAAAGAGCATAGAGGTAATAGCATATTCTCAAAATCCTGATTAACCGAATTTATTATTATTATTTTTATATAAAGTAAAGTAAATGTGATTCTATGATATTCTCATTACGTGCTTTTGATTATACAGTTTTATGTATGATATGATTTTCATGTGGGATTTCTTAAGAGTTAAAACTACATAACTGAGAGGAGGTCTCCACATAACCTGTAATATATGTATGTGGAGAACCAACCAGGATAGTAATCTAATGTCCAATACTCATTTTCCTGTGGTGCATCTTGATTTATCCAGACAGATAAATAGCACACCTCCACGTGTCATATGGTTATACAAGGGCTGTTATACTACCCCTGGTTTTCATCATGGAACCAGGACAAACACTGATCAGCTGCTGACAACTTCAAAATAACTGAAGATAATAATCATCAGAGTAAGAAACCTCAATGGAAAAAGAGTTAAAGTTGAGCAGAGGAATTACAAAAATATCATATAAACCTCCTTATCTCACTAAAATGAAGAAGTAACTCAACTAAAAGGTAAGCTACTTGTAAATAATAATTATAAGATGATTTACGAAGGCAATAGTATCAGGGAAAAGGAAAGCTCTAATATTTAACACAACAAAAAATAAACTTCTTGAATGGTAGGCAATTTCAAGTACAGTAAAGTTTACATGGAAAATTGGACAATGTGACTTATTTGTGCTTATGGTCAACTTGAGAGTACTAGTAGTGAAAAATTTCAGGAATTGTATGGGTCATGCTGAAGACTTAAATAGCAAAGCAGAAAATGAATCACAAATGTACAGAAATGTTATTATAGGGAAAATATTTGAAAAAAAATGGTAGAACCAATAATAGGTAAGTAGCTGGCACATTCTCTATAGGACATATATTACTCATTGCTAACACAATAATTGCTCACCATAAAAATGTCCATAACATGAACAGAACATAGAGGATACAAGTATTATTCATGGTGATATCTTCAAATGATTAAAATTTAAGAAAATATGTGGGTTTTCAAAAAGTGACCACTATACAAGCTGGCCTTGTTGGCCGAGTGGTTAGTGTATCTGCTCTCCAGCTAAAAGCCTGAGGATTTCAATCCTGCCATAGGCATGGATGTTTGTGATTGTCTGTAAAAATACTAGTGGTGGTGGTGGGCAGTGGATGGCATTGGTGCAAATGAGGAAGGTAGTTGCAGCAGATGGATTGGTGGAGAGAGAGGTTTGTAGAGCCCTCCTTCGACGAGTATTTGGACTTCCTAGAGGTGTTAAGTAGTAATAATAATAATAACAACAGTTTCAAGCATAAAAAAATGAGTATTGCATTGCAAAGCAAAATGTTTAAATGTATCAAAGTTGAGCAGCTTTCAAATGTTGACTTTCAAAGTGTAGACTCAAATTATTGCAAAAAAAGTGAAGGAGTTTGAAAGAAAAAAGAATAAACCTTAGAGTCAAAACCCAGTAGCAAATCTGAGAACCTTGATAGACTCTTCCTGTAAGCATATAATAAAGTCACCTGCAAGGAAGAAAAAAATCAAAACTCCTTGGTGAATTCAAGAACTTAAATAAGCAGTATGAAAAAAGAAGAAATTGTATCAAAAGCTCCTAGCAAGTAAACATCATCTACCCTGATAATATAAAGAATAAATGTAAGAAATTATGTCTAAAAGTAGTGAGTTCTGAGCTATTTTCTAAATTCATCAATCTTTCCACAACTGGCTTGTGTTCACTTGTCAACAAAAATTGCATATAAGACTTTTTCTTTTCCATAATGTCCAGTCTGCAGCTATGTCACTGTAAATTATATGAATGATCCATCTACTAACAAGGTTTAAAGCACTCCTTCATCACTGTTACGGCTTTCTTTGCTTCATATGGTAGGTTTAGATGGATCTTTATAGATTGCATGCAGATGCTTACTCAAGTGACATTATTATTATTATTATTACGTGACACCTCCAGGGCATCCAAAGACTCATTGAGGGAAGGCACATACTCTACAACTCTGTCTCCATCCAATTCTCCAACTACAATCATCATCTACACCAACACCATCTACTGCCCATCATCACCACTAGTATTTTCACATACAAACAGAGGATATGTTTGGTTTGGTCTAGAATTCTTCAGTCATTAGTGTGTAGAGGCTTAAGTGCTGTGAGGACATCATGTTGGAGGCTTAATGGAATGTATACAGCACTCAGAAAGGATTAACATAGGTTTAATACTTCCCATATTTCGTCCTAGTCACTAGGACATCTTTGGGGATTACAAAAACAACTAATGTAACATGAACACAAATATTATACAATACTAAGCCCAACCATGTGGGTGACACTAAAGTCCTATCAAGGTGGAGTGCCTTGTAACGGCAGTTGTAGGTGGCTTGGAATGTAAGGTGGGACCTCTGGTGATGAGTGTTTCCCAAATCTTCGGAAACTTAATGCAACCGTATTTATTAGATTTGGTTGATTTCTGAGAGCTGCTGCTGCTGCTTCTATGCAACCATATTTATTGAGATTTGGTTGATTTCTGAGAGCTGTTGCTGCTGCTTCTAAGAATAGTCTCTCTTTCTTTTAAGAAAGAGAGACTATTTCTGAGTGCTGTATACATTCCATTAAGCCTCCAACATGAAATTCTTGGATCTACTTCTGTGCTTTAAACTGGTGTGGAAGTTTGGGGGAAATCACTTTTAAAATGTATAAGACCAGATAATGAATTCGGATTTGAATGTTTTCAACAAGGGCAACAATACTACTGAATGTACTCTAATTCAAAAGAAAATGAGAAAAATGTTTTTCCAGCTGCTATGCTTGTACATTTTAACACATTACTATTTAAAAACATCAGTATATCTTCTTTAATTTCATTATCTCATTTTCTCATAATGCATTACGCCTACTGATCTCTTACAGCAAAGTGTGTGCTCATGTTGTTGCTCTTGACATTTGATCAGGTCTGGCACATGTCTTTTCAGCAAACTACCATCCTATGATCTACCCTCAACCTTTTGTAACTTGGTCACCAACTTCCTCTCTGGTTGCTCACTAAAAGTCATAATAGATGATGTCCTCTCATCAGTTTTCCACCAATGCAAAGTACCCCCAGGGGTCTATACTTTTCTCTCACCCTCTTCCTCCTGTATGGAAATGACTTTCTCTCACTGAAATCGAAGCCTATCCATAGCTATGCTGATGACAGTACTCTCCACTTCTCCCTCTCATTTAACAAGCCTTGCAGTGCATAATCATTAGAAGCCTCAAGCTCCTCTAAAACAATTACCTTAAATTCTGATCCTATAATTATTCTTCAACAGGGTGAGTATAACCTTGTGAATTTCAATGCTTTCAAAACATGATTATATCTAATTTCTCCAAAGAAAGACCTCGTGGCACTCCCCCCCCCACATTACTTTTAATAACACCTAGATATCCAAACAAGATTAGATTTCTCTCCTTGTGCTGACCTGCACTTCCAGTCTTACCTAGAACAAGCATATTTCAGCCATGGCTTTAGTTATATATATAAAAAAAGATATAAAAATTGTAGAAAGATTTTTTGCTTGGTTATAAAATTATACTTGACAAGAAATTATATTGAAAGTTTTTCCACTTGGTTATACTATAAATTAAAGATGCCAAGAAAATATACTCTTGGTTTCATCCTTTATCCAAGTGTAAGCAAAAGTTTGTGCCTGAAGTAACTTCAGGATTGGGCAACTCGTATATAGAGGCTGTTGACTTCACATCAATTGCCTTAGTATCCCATAATGCAAAACATGCTTCCTTTTGGATATGTATATTGCTATGCATTATGGTTAAAGTTAATATCCAGAGACTTTCTTTGCTTACTCTTGGATAAAGGATTAAACAAGAATATAATTTCTTATTCTTATTCTTATTATTATTATTCAGGCCTCCATGGAGTCAAAAGATTCATCGTGGGAGGTCCTTCCTAGGAAATACAAAGTATTTTTTAAAAAAATTAAGTTAATTTTTTTTAAGCATAAGTATCAACATGGAAAAAAAAACAGTTAAATCTAAGTGAAAACTCCACTTTACATAATGTTTGACCATAGATGGCAACACTATCGGCAAGATTTTTTTTTTCTAAGTTGGTACATCTATCATAAGCATCCATGTGAAATTGCAAGTCATTCTATCAGGGCTGCATTTATACTGTTTGAGGCTCTAGGTACAACATCATAATGAGGTCCCAAAAGAACAAGTATATTTCAGTTAATCAAATTCATACGCTTTTTTTTTTTTTAGTTTATTTAAAATAAAAGTCGACATTTCCATAATAACTCATTTTAATCAACTAAAAATAACACAACATTGGCATACATATATTTGCATTTAAAAAAAATAATATATTATATATATAAATCAGTTCAAATTTAAATTAAAAAGAAAAAATAATAACAAAGTTTTTTTTCTGGCTTTGGTTTTAGCAAATATATCTAAAATGATATCATAATTAATCGAGTCTATTACATCTGATTCAATGCATAATAACGACAGGTCACTTGTTTTATTTTAGTGCAAGTTGCTTCTTAATTTTTTTATTAGTTTCAACAGTGAAAATGAGTGTTCAGCACTTTCATTTGAAATAGGCATCATCAAAAATATTTTTAGAATTGTTTCTACGTTCGAAAAAGTAGACCTTAACCCATTGTTTATAAATTTGTACATATATTAATTGAAAAATTTTCTTCCTTTATAAAAAATATATTTATAAAAAATCATTATATAATAAAATCGCTTAACTTCACCAATAAATTTTTCTGAATCACTATCAGCCCCCATAAGATTGTAAAATTTTGTTAATACTAGTCTTGTACTTGTCTTGAGGTCAGTGCCGTAACAAGGGCATGGCGAAAGAGGCACCACCATGGGTGCAGCTAGGTTTGGGATGCAAAACGTAAAAAATAAAAATAAATAAATAGATATAAAAGTCAGCTATTTTACATTGTATTTTTAAATTTTGGCAATATGCTGCTTTAGACATGCAAATTCTGCAACAAACTGCAACTCATGTTGATGGGATTAATAATAAGTATTTGACATATTGCATTTAGTAAAATTTAACCTGCTACATTTAAATTTTTCAAAATTGTTGTCATTTTTGGGTTTGGGGGGGTGCAAGTTAGACACTTGCCACAGGCACTTCATTACTGTACTTCATTACTTCGTTACCCTCATTACTGTACTGTTTGAGCTATAATATACCTTCCTTCAAAAAAATGCCAAACATATCCATCTAAATAGCTTTTTGCTCTTTCATTAATTTCCAAAATGAGCTTATCGCAAAGACACGAAAAGTATTAACAATGAAATTTTCTTTCCCGTGCATTATATGAGTAATCTCATCGTTAGATCGTAAAATTTCGTGAGACCTTTTTTTTTCATTTTTTTCACTCTTTCCTTCTCATCTTTAAATTTTGTTTCATCTGTTAATAAATTCGCTTCTTCATTTAAAGCAGCAAAAACTATTTCTTATATCTAAAATAAAATCAAGTAAAGACTGTAACAAATTATTAGCTAAAAACAAATCGATATCTGGATCTTGTAGAGATTTGCTAGTAGCATTTATTCGTTGTAAAATTGTGTCCCACACAACTATTAAAATTGCTGTTCTGAATTTCAAAATGATCAGCCAATAATGAGATCTAATTTAGAAATAGGTTTTTCATGAGGAGAAATGGATACTTCAAGTAATGCCTCTTTAATTTGTTTATATTCATGGTTTCAAAGCTCTTGCGGACCACTCGTTTCACTTAGTCTTTTAACAGTTAAAGATTTTTTCTCCCTAAATGTTTAAGGAGTATACCCCATCTTCTTGTTGACGATGAAAAGTAATTATATACGTTTTAAATTAAACAAAAATACTGCACTGCTTCCGGACAAGATTCTGCGGCATAGTTGCCAGTTCAATTTTAATGGATCAAAACTTCATCCGCATTCTATGTTTTATCATGCAATCATCATAACACTAATTACGGGTATAGATCATATTGGTCTGTTTTGGTCTCATTATCCATCCAATATTCCTTTTTTGAGGTCTACCCTGCCTTCTTTTTCCAATTGGCTTATATTTTAGTATTTGTTTTGGATGTTGGGTGTTGGCCATTCGGTTTACATGTTCAATCCATTTTTGTTTATAATTGTTTAATTTTTCTTCTATTGATTTTGTTTTTAGTTCTTTTAAAATGTCTTTGTTCCTTTTTTGATCTAATAATGTGTATTTTGCAATTCTTCTTATAAAATCTCATTTCACTTGTTTTTATTCTTTGTTTATCTTGTTTATTTATTGCCCAAATTTCACTGCCACATAATAATGTGGCTGCTAAAGTATTGTATATTTGCAATTACCCCCTTTGCCGTTAATCCCTGAATGGTGATTTTAGAGCCGTTAACAGATTAGCTGTGTGGAACAACCTTTGACTTTACGTGTACTGTGTTACTTGGAATTTCCTTTACTGTCCTGTGATATTTGATTTTTTTTTTGTTTTGTTTTCCTGCACAATTATTTGTCTTTTCCCAAAAATAAAAACGAATTTCACATGTGCGAAAATAATCAATCCTGAAATGACCAGAGATCAGCCTTTGCAATGAATCTATTTGGTAATAGTAAATTTGCTGCCTTTTATTCTTCAAATCAGTGTCACGGAACAAGACAACTTTACGTTCTTTCACTTTACTGACAATATAGAAGATTTTTTTTTTCGTGAATTTTCAAATGTTTGTTTCATTTAAAATATTGTGTCAAATATTTATATTTTTTAAATGACATTTATCGAAATAAATATGACATTTTGCTTTCTTGCCTTGCAAAATACCATTATATGGATCGTAACATTTCAATTTTAGGAATGATTTTTTTTTGTGAACAACAAATAATGTTAAACTGCATTACTCGGGGTTTCCGATTGTGAGTCTTTTTAATATCAAAAATTTATATCCAATGGTATTTTATCAGAGACTCTTCCCTTTGTCTTTTACTTAAAACTACAACAGATTTTTTTTTTTTTTTTTTAGGATCCGCATTACTATATCCAGTGTAACCACTGTAGATATGCTGAAAATATAATGTGAAAGATATCCTAGATGAAATAATTCGAAATTTATGTCATTTTGAAGATTTTCTACTGCATCTATCTCCCCTCTCCTTTACTGGAACTCAATTACATAACTACTTTAAATATCTACTGGTTTTCAGAAAGTATTCAAAATCTGTTACTTCAGTTTACCGTTTTGACAAAAAAAATAAATTAAACAATAAACGAATAAAATAAAGCAATAATATTGTTGTGACGTGGATGCTTCTAATTCTGTACTATTTCTTTGCAATCTGAAATCAGTTGTTCAGCAGTCTGCTGAAATTTTAATAGTGTTATTTTTGTTATTTATTTATTCATTAATTAATTCTAAATATTACTACGTCTTCGAAATACTCCATAATAATCCTCTTAGCTGGAGATTAATCTAAAGTGCGAGTAATCTAAAGCTAAACTTAGATTACTCGTATTGCTATTGCGAAAGACAAGAGAGAAAGTTTCCCCAGAAATCACACTAAATTGCCTAGCTGTAGTGCAGAATACATCAAGAATGTCTTGTTTCGTTTTCCATTGTTGATTACAGACATCCTAACACAGAAATAATGACATAATCTTTTACAGGCTGATACAACAGTTATACCAGATGATTTCTTAATTTATAGTGATCAGTTTCATTTTTATTATCGAAAAATTATAAATAATTTGATACAATTATCTTGAAAAAAAAAAGATTTGAATTATTTAAAAGAAAAGGTGCATATGTATTACATAATCATTTATGTATTTTTTTGGCGGGGGAGGGGGGAGGGTTATAGACCTATTCTTTTCTGCTCGAGTAACAGTCTGTAAGCTAACGAAAATTATTGAGAAAGTGAGAAACCAACATGTCCAGTAGATGCATTAAAAGTCCCTAACCAGAGCCGAATACACACAGAAATTTATTTTATTTTATTATTATATTTTTCACCTTTCTGATTGCTTTACAGATGTTCAAAACATTTTATTCTGATATTGCTTTTGTAGGATGAAACTGTTTTTTAAACATTAATTTCCTCAATATTACATAATTTAATGATTTATACTTATCAGGAAATAATATAAATGAAAAAATACACAAAATGTGCTAATTTATAATAATTACAATTTAATTTTGGTATCGGAATATTAAAAGTTCTCTGGTACAATTACTTTGGAAAATAACAAATTCAAATAAAAAGAAAGTGCACATATGTTACTAGCAGTATAGTATTTTGTGTGTGTGTGTGTGAAAAAATCTCCCGTGTGATAATTTTGGGAGGGAGGAGTTAGCCATTAAAGGCGAATTAATTCTGTTAGGAAAATTTTGGAAATAAAATTTCATTTCAACGCATGCACCTACACATGTTTTGAAAGATAAACTGTTGAGAAAATATCGCTACTTCAAAACTGGCGCAAAATATCGAAATTAGCCAAAAATATGTACATAACAGTTGACTTCATAACTGCCATTTATTTCGATTTGTAGTTAGTGATTAGGAGAAAACCAAGAAAGTTGAAATACAAAAACCTACAAATTACGTTATAAAAATTATGCATTACATGATATGATTCAAGATTTACGTATGATTCTTTATAAAGCAAAATTTAAAAGTGCGAACCTTCGCGCAATCTGTGAACTAACCTTCGAACTAAGATTATGAATAAAAAAGAAAACTTAATTTGGAACATATGGAGGTGGTATTCATTTTTAGATTCTGATTTTCACAAATTTATAAAATATTTGTTTGACAAAAATAATTATCTTCAACCAAGTTCTGGGAGAATTTTAAAATGTATTGGTGATTAAAATAATAAGCAAAAAAATTGATAGTGACATTGATCTTCCAAAGTGATACAATATGAAGTGAAGAAAGTATGAAAGGATTTCTTGCCAGCGCAAAATAAGAATGGATTTCTTATTTTGCACTGGTATTAAAAACTATAATTATATGATAAAAACAAACAGCAAAAAATGAATATAACTCATAGGTATTTAGTCTGATATAACTTAGATTCCAGTTACCGAGTAAACGGCAAGTAACAGTTTCTTGCTGTAGGCAACTGAACGTAGCTACTACGCACGTCAGATAATCTAGTTAAGTGTTCTTTTCAGTGTGAAGGATTATTGTGCCTTCTAATGGACATGGCAGTCAAACTGCACTTCTTATCCATGTTCTTTCAGCAGGTGAACAGAATATTATCCAGGTTTTCTGGACGTATATATACGTCCAGCAAAGAAATGGTATGCTTATATACATGAATTTTATGGAATACAAGAGTTCCTATTAGTTTTATGTTCTAAGGAAAGAACAATGTATTTCAAATGGAAGCAGGAGGCCTCACAAATTTTTCAGCAGCTTCTAGTTTTTATATTATGAATTTAATATTTTAAAATAAGTATTTTAGTTTGCAACTATAACTATGCTGTTTTTTTTTATTGTTCTTTGTTAGGAGTAAGGTTTTAAAATGTGGCCCCCCCATAGGGAGTGAGGCCTCCAGCTTGCACCTAATGGTAAATGCGGTCCTGCATTCTATCAAGTAGTTTTATTTTATCAAGTAGTTTGTTTTATACAGCTGTCTGAAGCAAAAGTGTTATCTGTATCCCCTGAAATGGATAAAATTGAGTATCATACAGTTATAAAATTCTTTATAAAAGAAGGTTTAACAGCAAAGAAATTCATTCGAAGTTCATAAAAGTTTATGGGCACTTTTCTCCTTCATTTCTGACAATTAAGAAATGGGCTGCCAAGTTTAAACAGGGCTGTACCAGCCTTGAAGCTGATCCATGTAAAGGTTGTCCAAAATGTGTAACAACACCAGAAATCATTGATCAAGTGCGATATTAGATGATCGGCGAGTCAAAGTGCATGAAATTGCTGAGACTATAGGCATTTCAAAAGAATGTGTAGGATATATTTTGCATGAACTATTGCAAATAAAAAAGCTTTGCGCAAGATGGGTGCCACATTTGTTCACAGCAGATCAGAAACGCATGAAAATCTCTAAACAGTGCTTGGAACATTTTAACAAGAATAAAACTGATCTTGTGTGTTGATTTATTACTATGGATGAGACTTGGATTCACCATTACACACCAGAATCCAAGCAACAGTCAAAACAGTGGACAGAAGCCAGTTGTTCAGCACCAAAGAAGACAAAGTCGGTTCCATCAGCAGGAAAGGTCATGGCATCAGTGTTTTGGGATGCTAAAGACATTTTGTTTATTAATTGTTTTGAAAAGGGTAAAACAATAACCAGGGAATATTATTCCGATCTTTTAACCAGACCAGACGAAAAAATTCGTGAGAAAAGACCCAGTTTGCAGAAGAAAAAAAAATCATCTTTCATCAGGACAATGAAAGGACAGGACCTATCGTAGGAAATTACACCTTTATGGGCAGGACACCTGCCCAGAAAGGTGTTTTGGCAATGGGAAAATTAAAGGATCTGCACTATGAATTGTTGGAACATCTATCCTATTCCCCAGATTTGGCTCCCTCTAACTTCTCTTCCCAAAACTAAAAAGCTCCCTTGCTGGTCAGTGTTTTTCTTCGAATCAAGAAGTGATTACAGCTGTAGAGGGGTATTTTGCAAATCTTACTGAGAACCACTACAGGGAATGGGATAATGGCACTGGAGCATCACTGGAATAAATGCATTAGTCTTAAGGGAGATTATGTTGAAAAATAAAAATAATTGAAATTATATTCGGTTTTTCATTTTTAGGTCAAGAACTTTTCAGACCACCCTCATATATGTATGGTTACTGGCCAGGCTGTTTTGATAAGTGCAAAACCATGTCACCTCCAAATGAAAATAGTTAACTCACCTTCAACTGAAAAAGCACTGCATCCTAGACAGGATTTGAACCCAGGTTTGTGAAAACTGAAGGGAAGATTTTCATTAGGGAGAGTTATTAATTCTATATGTTTATTAATATCATGATGCTTTAAAGATACTTGTGACATTAGGATTATAAAATATATACACGTTTACACAAGAATGTTATTTAATTTGCCAAATATTTCAGTCTGAACATTACAGACCATCTTCAGTGGCTACATAGTGTTGGATTCTGATTATGTAGAGATTAGAGTAATTATTATTTGCTTCAGAATCCAACATGATCTTCCATCACAAAGGCTAGACTTGTAAATATTATTTAATGTATATAACTTATTTTAAAATTTAATATTCATATAACTGCCTTAATTTTGTCTAATATTTAATTATTTAATCAAAGATATATGTATGAATAATGAAAAGACTGTATTAAATATTAATAAGTTATTTTATTTATTGTTATGTCAATATTATATGAACTTGTATTTGTAATTTAACTACGCATTTATTGAAATGCAAATATTCTATTTATTCTTTTTTGTGAAAGTTTAACGTTATGTAATAACTGAATGTAGTTGTATAGCCTAATGTAACATTCGCGAGAATGTTTACGTTTATCGGTTGTCATAGAGACGCGTGAAATAAACGAGCGCGAGTGGAACAGAACGTGGGCTAAATAGAGAGGAGAAAAGATATACGAAGTAGGGGAGTCGGAACGGAATTTTGGAAGTAAAAGGTAGCAAGGAGATAAACTAGAGAAGTAAAAGTAAATAAAAGGTTCTTAAGGGTAGGAGTTGAGTGGATATTTTTTTATAAGTGAGCAAGGACGAAACGAGCTTTATAGTTAGCTGAAAGTATAATCAGCAGTAATAATGAAAAGGAAATTAATACTACAATCGGATAAAATAAAAAGCTGGACGTTCAAGGAAGAATTCTGAATGAACCTGGCTATTCTAGAATTGTGGCTTATTTCCGATTTGCCCTAAAAGGAACCTCACGGTGTTTAATTAGTTTATGAGTGGTAACGACAATAGTTGAAGTACCCTGTAATTGAAGTCTAGAATTCTGAAGTGCGTTTGATAGTGCTTTAAGTATAACCGTGGATAAGTCTTGTAGATGTGTTTTTATAAGTTAGATAAATAAGTTCCAAAGGTTTGCTCACAACATAATTGATGTATTAGGAACTATTTCTGGTAAGGTTTATCATAGTGTATTATTTCTATGCTTGAAGAATTGTGTGTTAATTACGCTATGCTTAACGCTACTTTAACTGTGGAAACTCTTTGTGAATGAGAGTTGGAGATAAGAATTGTTTGAAAGATATTTTCAGCTATTAGTGCTTGTAATATTTTGAACTTATAGCATGACTGAGAATTGTGTGAAAACTGACTAGATTGGATGTTCCATTATATTAATTTAAGTGTAGAAACTTTGTAACCCAGAAGCTGAGAAAGTACATGTGAAGACTTGGAAGAGTGTGCTATTGAGATTATCTAAACTTAATGTTTGACTTGTTTCTAGTATATAGAAATTAGAAGTAAAATTTATGTATGTGTTATATGACCTATATTAAATGTTTCATTGGTTAATCTAACTATTGTATTTGCCTGAATTTCTTATTACTGCATCGTTCACAAAAATTCGAATCTAGCGGGAATCGCAGAAGGAAAATAAATACTTCGACCAGATTGAATGAAAGGACTGCTAACTAACTTTGAATTGATCGTACTGTTTCATATAGACTTATCTAAGGATAGAGTGGCACAGTATAATAGAAATTTCTCTACCCTTGGATTAGTGATCAATTTACAATTAGTTGTGTTTTATTTTATGAAAGTGACTAGTAACAAGATGGCAGATTAGAACACAACATGAGAAGAGAACGTCATGACATTATAAAATATATACACGTTTACACAAGAATGTTATTTAATTTGCAAAATATTTCAGTCTGAACATTACAGACCATCTTCAGTAGCTACATAGGAATAATTTTAAAAAAGAAGGTGGAATATGAACAATTGATGATTCACAAATAGAACGAGCTGCATGATGTCATATCGCTAAGTATTAAAAGAGTAAAACTCTTTTAAAAGTAAAAGAGTAAAAAAGTAAAAGTAAAAAGTAAAAAGAGTAAAATTCTTTTAAAAGTAAAAAGTAAAAAGAGTAAAACTCTTTTAAAAGTAAAAAGTAAAAAGAGTAAAACTCTTTTAAAAGTAAAAGAGTAAAAAAGTAAAAGTAAAAAGTAAAAAGAGTAAAACTCTTTTAATACTTAGTGATATGACATCGTGCAGCTCGTTCTATTTGTGAATGATCAATTGTTTGTATTCCTCGTTGTTTTTTAAAACTATTCCTATGTAGCCACTGAAGATGTCTGTAATATTCAGAATGAAATATTTGGCAAATTAAATAATATTCTTGTGTAAACGTGTATATATTTTATAATATTAATATCATGTTGCATTACATTTTTAGCATAGTTTCTTCTACAGCTATTAGTAGGAAATTATAACTGATATAAAAATTAAAATTAGATACCTATATGCAAGACATTATTTATCTTAGAATTTATTAAGAATAGCACTTAGAAATGAAATAAATTAATGGAAAATTCTGCTATTCTTAACATGAATAAAAATACACAGCTTTTTTGGGGAATGTAATTCATTGGTCTAATGGACATCGGTGAGAATCTCAGAACGCTTATATGATAATAACAAGCAAGTTTCACAGTCATGCCATATGGGCAATCATATCATGGGGAACATGTTGCTTTTGTCTGTCAGGTCACATGCAAACTGATTGCATACTTGAAGATTCCATTTTTCATGCTCTTCAGATAATCCATAAATTCCTGTTCATCATCATCAAATTCCTGAATGTGAACCTTCAGGGAAGTGGGTACAAGATATTATGATAATTACTAGATGAAAGTTTATGTCATTACCAACTTCCTATTGACAACTTTCCTCCAAATTAATCTGTTGTCTTTCAGGTCTCCATTATTATCAGATCTTAGATTTTGGTTTTCTAAAGCACATCTGACTGTATCAAGCTAGCTAGATTTTGGTCTTCTTCTGGGACTAATTCCTTCCATATGCAATCTCCAGTATTTGATCAATTCTTATTTCTAATGCAGCTCTCAGATCCATAAGTTAAAATTGGTTTGAACATGTCTTGTATATAGCTAGTTTAGTGTTTTTACTAATTTCTCTTATTCCATATAAATTTATTCAACTGGCTCCCCATCATACCAGCTTTGCTAATTCTGTTTGTCTATTTCCATTTTATTTGTTACCTTCACTAAAACTTGTGCCTAAATTCTAAAACTTCATTACCAGAATGTGTTATTAATTAAAGGAGTGTCAAGAATTTTAAGATTCTATATGATAAATATGTTGTTAGTTAAATGAACTTCCCACGATGAGTCTGCCGACTCCATGGAGAGTGTAATAATACTAAAACTGGTTTACTTGTGCGGTAAGTTCCCCATTCAGAATGCAGATGAAGTTTTAAGCATTCCTCTAATTTTGATATCAGTTCTAATGTCACTTTCCTATATAATGTGATCCATGCAGATGATGACTAACAGTGGAAATAATGTGCACCCTTAACTCACAAATGATTCAATATCAAACCATCTTCCTGTACCTCTTTCAATTCTAACTGCAGACTTACACCTCTTATCAAATATAGGCTATGTACTGCTTGATATAATGTACCATTCACACCATATAATTGTAGCATTTTGAGAAGCTTTTCACTTGGTACTTTGTCATAAGCCTTATCTGGATCTACAAAACTCAAATACATATCCTTTGTTATATTCCCATGATTTCTCAACTATTTGTCTTAAAGTGAAAATCTGATCCTGACAACTCCTGTTTGGCCTAAACTCAGATTGTTTTTTTCCATGTTTCTCTTCCACAATTTTTCTTCAACTCTTCTCAAGTATGTTTGCATAATTGTTACCTGGAATACTTAGTAGAGAAATTCCTCTGTAATTCTCACATTCAATTTCATTTCCTTTTTTATAGATGTGTACTTTGAGAGCTCTATTCTAATCATTTGGAATTCAACTCTGTTACCAAGTCATCTGAATTACGCAGTGTAGCTGATATAAAACTTTTATACTTTTATATTTGAACATTTCTGTATATATCATGTGCTCCATTTGCCTTTCCACATTTCAAGTTTCTGAGGGCTTTTTCTATCTCATTTACTCCAGACTGCATTCTGTCTCTTGACTATTTTCTACCACTGTTCTGTCACTTCTTGTTTCATTCAGTAATAATCTTTTAAAGTATTATTCCAGATGTAGAATATCTTTATCTTCAGTTTTCATGCTACGTTTATTATTTCTGATTCATTTTACAGCATCTTTCCTCCATTTTGAAGCTATTTTCAATAGTCTTCAGGAAAAATTACAAAATTCCTGTTTTGATATTAAACTATTAAGAATATATGTTTTTTTGTTTTTAAATAAAATTGATTATAAAGATGGGAAAGCAATTAAGAAAACAAATTTTTCTACCTGGAAGACTGTCTTGTGAGACAAGATTTGAAGAGGCTCTTCTTACAGAAGCTGATTGTGCTGCTGCTGGTGTTTGTTGCATGTATATAACTGAGGGTGATGAGGATTTCCTTTCAGTTGGTTTGGCTACTACTCCTGGTTGCCTGTCATATGCATCATCTGGATGTAGAACTAAAGAATAAAAGTTTTTATTATTATCAAGCCATGGAGTCAAAAGACATGGGAGTATCATTCATCAAACTGTGACTTAAGCTAGTTTACTTGTTTTTCAATCACCACACTCTCAGGCAATGCATTCTGCTTGCCAAGCCAAAAAATCTGCTATTTACTAATAAATGAAATTCTTTTATATAAGCAAAGTGGATATTAGATCCAGCATTATTTCAAAACTGAATGTAGAACCTATGAAAGTTTCGCAAGGTAAGTTGACCAGAGAGCTTACCAATATTCATTACCAATATTTCAACTTACCTTACGAAATTTTTATAGTTTCTACATTTGGCTTTGAAATAATGGCATCACTGAACTGAAGCCTTATGGCTCTTTATTTTAGTAATTAAATTCTTTTAATTTACTAATAAATTTAATTTATTAGTAAAATTATGCAGATTACACAAATACTATTCTCTTAATTACCATTCCCAATATTTCAGAGACTAAGACCTTTTACAAAATTCTTCATTTCACTGAAAACTAGATGACCAAATCAGCCTCAGTAGTCTTGCAGTATGATAAAGGTCTCTTGTATAATGGAACTATGACCTCTTTATTTCAACACATCAATGATGTCAATCTCATCAGTGGTGATAAATGTTTTGTCCTTGCAATGTAGTCCATGATTTTCTGGTCCTTGTTGGCCATCATTCTCAAGTCCCTTATCTACTCTGTTTCTTTCAATATACATCCTTCTAAATGAATGCACATTTCATCCTTGTCTTCTAAATTTCAAAGCTTGATCCCCCCACTCATTTGCCTAAACTGTTGGTTCAAATACTCCTGGAAGCAATAAAATATGTTTCATTCATAACAGCTCTCCTCAATTTTGTGTTATCATCTGCATATAACAGTACATTCCATTTAAACCTCTCCTGATATCAATAACACAAGTTAAGCAATAATGCTGTGGCACACAACTAGTGACTTTCATCTTTTGGAACTGCCCGTTTGTACAAAGCTTGCTGATATCTATGAGACTGCCAAATTCACTAATCTATTACCCAGAACTAGTTGCCCAATTTAAATATTGATATGTCAAGTAGCAATCTGTCAAAGACTTTTGCAAAATCAAGATATACTAGTATATGTGCATCCTCCTTCCACATACACTTTTCAAGACATCAGCCTGTTGTAATGTGCAAGTAAGGAGCTGAAACACAACTTCCACAAACCCAACCCATACTGACTGTCATAGAGAATTCTGTTGTAATAACCCAATCCTGGATCCTAGTTATCACAGATTCTCTAAAGCCTTAACCAATACTCCAGATATACAGACTAGCCTGAAATTTAAAGCATCAGTCTTAACCCCCCCCCCCTTGACAATGGAATATTTTATTTTCATACTTCTTGAGACCTTACCTGTAAAAAAGCTATTGCTAACATCAAGTAATTTTCTGAGAAAGTTGATTCATTTTTATATTTGGTTTATTTTTTATTATGATTTAATGATGCTTTTTTAGAAAATAAATTCCTATTAGTAAATTTTATTTTTTTAATGTATTTATAAATGAATAATTTTTCAATAAGAAATTTGTCCAGGTTATCTAAGGAGTATAAAAATAAAATACAATTTATTTTTTATTTTAGAAGTGACAATTTCTTCATGACAGCTAAGTGGGAAAAAAAGGAAAGGAAGATAAAAAAATCACTTTAAAAATTAACTTTAGTGTGGTATTCTCTGAAGCATGGAATCGCATGCAGCTCGATATCAATCAGGGTTGAAACATCTTAATTTTTGCCTTGCCTTTTTTTTTCCCTTTTGCATCTTTTTTCTTTGCAAGTACAGTGCGCCTTCTGACAAGACTGATTTTCATTTCCATAGGAGGAATAGCATTTTGAAAATGATTGGCAATAAGCCGAAAACCTTGTTGCAGAATGATCACAACTATTTTCAAATGATTTATATTTTCCAACAAGAAGGTCTATTAGTTCCATCCTGAAATCAATGGCTTCATTGATTGGCCTGATTTTTCAGGCCAATCAAAATATTCAAATTCCATACAGCTATGTCCAAAAAGATGGAAAAATATTTCCTTGTAATATTTCTTCCCTCTTTTTCTTTTTATTAGTCAATGTAGCTGTTGTCATCCTGCTGCTCCAACATGGGGGATGACAACAGCTTTGTTCTTACATTGAAAAGCTAGAATCAAAGCAGTCATCCTCTGAAGTGTCCAAATTATATCCTTCATCTTCAGTAAAAGGTGTTCTTCATCCCTATCAATGTCCATTTTTATGGGCTATCAATTTATATAAATCACAAGAAAATAACTATAACCAACTCAAAAGTAAAGTAGAGGAAATGTTGCTAGTGTCACAAGTGAAATTAGCACTAGACTTGAACTGTGCTAAAAAAAAGTATTTTTAATTAGGATATAGTGTGTGCCTTTTTATTGCAAATTGTGCTGCACTTTTTTCAGTTTGGACACAAGTGTCCATCGAAGTCGGCAGCACATAAGGAAGGTCTAACTCTGCCTTGGATTTTTTTTTTCTCAGTGGATGCATCGCAAAAATTACTACATGTATGCACTGAAAAATGTGAAAGATTTGTGGACTGTTTAGATAAACGAGAAGAGGGAATGTATTAACGTATGTGAAAAGTGTCTTGATAGATTAGAGTGATTAGAAATGGGAACAAGTGTTGGGACTGTAGTAGAAGAGCTTAGGCAAGAAGATATTAAACATCTAAAGAAGAAATTGGCTGATGAGAATGAGAAGAAGGATATTAGTATTACGAAGAAAAAGTCAAAGGTTAGTTGTATATCATTGTATGGGGAGGACTTGATCATTAGAGGTGTGATGACTAATAAAGTGCACAAAACATGCTTTCCTGGTGGAACAATGAAGTAAATAACTGATGCACTGCAGAACAGGAAAGACCAGGAATCAAAATTAGTGGCAGTCGTGAACACAAATGACTTAGTTGGGGAAAAAAAGAATGTTGATAGAGACTTGAGGCAGTTGTTGCAGCAGATAAAGAAGAATAGTGTTGTTGGAAACGTTGTAGGCGTGTTGCCAGATATGACAACAGTGAATTAAGAAGGAGAGCAGAGATAATGAATAGTAAGATGGCTGAGTTGTGTGAAGCAAAGGGGGTTCAATTTGTAAATCTGTGGAGTGAATTTGAAGGAAAGTTGGAACAGTTTAAAGTAGGTGGAATGCATTTGAATGGATTTGGTATTGTGCTTTTAGAAAAGCTATTATTTTCTGAGAAGGCACGAAGTCAAGAATTTAATGTAGTAAATAATCAGAGTCTACTTGTGAAGCAGAATAGCACAACTAAATAGATTGTAACAGTAAGAAGATGGATATGAGGTTGAAGATGTGGTTGCAGCAGCACAAGGTGATGAGATGCATAAAGGTGAGGATGAGACAGGTAGGAATGGAAATCAGAGTCAGGATCAGGGAAATGGAAGTGGTCAGACTGAAGAGAGAGAGGTATGGTATAGCAGCTAGAATAGAGAGAAAATGTTGGTGCTGCTAGAATGGCATCAAGGACACAAGGATTGTTATGATTGTACACAAATGTAAGGAATATTCGAAACAAGAGAGCTGAGTTTGTTGCATTGATTGAGTCAGCATGTCCAAATATAATTCGAATAAGTGAAACTTGGTTGTCTAAGGCAGTGCTTCCCAAACTTCTGGATGTCAGGGCCCCCTTTACAAAAATTAAAGTATTTCACGGCCCCCCTCGAAAAAAAATCATAATAGAGAGATATTTTATTATAATATTTATTGTATTTATATTCAATACAAAACATACACAGCGAATATTGCAAAAATCAAATGCATTTATTACATTTTTTGTCTCTTACCGTTTGGTTCTGAAGACAATGCGGGCTGTTCTGGTAAAATATGAAATACCGTCCTTTTTTTGAGTCTGTTTCTGCTTCTTCGGATTATTCGCGGGAATTTTATTTATTTTTTATCAGCCACTTATCCATCTCAGGGTTAAATTTTTTTAACGTAGAATAGATCAAATAATATCACCACCTACCGATACTGGCACACCACAGCCTGATAACATGAAATTAGTGAATATTACCTGAATAAGGGAATCCCCGAACCAGGAACATTTTTCTCTTTTGTGACTTTTCTCCCTTTACGGTAATTAAGCCTAACGCGAAACAGACAGCAAAGACAGGTTATTAAAACGTGCATATGATTGGTGCAGTATTAACAAAAGATCGCGCGACCGAAAGATAAAAGCATAGCTGACAATTGAGTTGAAATGCTAACTCTCTTCAACTGAATTCCATATGTGAAACTGCCATAACATTCATTATATATATATATATTACTTAGTTTTAACACTTTTACAAATTTTAACATGTTCGGTTGAATTTTATTGCTCCCTTTGGAAATTGAACTCACACACATCTAATTAATAACAATAGTTTTTAGTTAGATACTGTGTTTGCCCATGCAACATATGGTTTTGTTTCAGTCTATACAGCATAGTTTCTGTATGAAGGGACATGTGATTCATTAATTAGTGTGTTTTTATCCCACTTGTCTCTAATTGCACTATTTGTTGAGAAATATATTACACAGACTCCTCATACCTTATTCACTGGCATAATAAAAGTACTTGTTTTTATTGCTTCTGCAGTATAGTGGCTGTTAGGGAGGGCGTGTTGTTTACCACTGCAAGCGAGTTACTATCTCCCCACACGAACTTGTTTAAGCTTTTTTTCATGTGTGAAGTATATGCGAAACTTTTATTGGTAACAGAAAACTAGCTCGGATGACAGTGATAATATAAAACGAGTTTTGATATGTATATAAAGTCAATATCAACAGTCCCTGATTACGAACGCGTGATGAAAGGGACAGGAAGATTTGGAGCTTCCCTGGAGAGCATTCGAAGTAAATACCATTAATCACTGCTTTGAAATGAAACATATGAATAAGCAATATTTACTAATATTCATTAAGCGCTGAAATATGCAGGAAGCAAAGTTTGTGAACCAACACCAATGTGTGAATTTTTCCATTAAAATATAAAAAATAACAAAAAAGAAATAATAAATAATAAAAGTTAAATACGTTTATTTTAAAAGAAAAAAATCTACTTAGTCTTAAAACATTTTAAATTTGTTTTCATTATTTCACGGCCCCCTTCAACAAAACTTACGGCCCCCAGTTTGGGAAGCGCTGGTCTAAGGAGTATGTGATTTTTCCGGAAGGATAGAAATGTGAAATGAGGAGGGGGGAATGCTGTTAATGATTGAAGAGGAACTGTGTCCACAAAGTTGGAAGTTAATAGTGCATGCATAGATTTTGAATCTGTGTGGCATGAAGTTGAAATAAACAGGTTAGTATATCTGACAGGATGCTGTTAATAGGCCAGAGAATACTGATTGTGAAATGTTTAGGCAACTTAGTTGGGCATTTAAAAAGAAAGTAATCCTGATGGGAGACTTTAATTACAGGTATATAGAATGGAAGGAGGAAATGGTGTATGGGAACAAGGAGAGTGAATTTGTTGAATTTCTGAGAGATAACTATCTTAAGCAGTATATGACTGAAGCAACTAGAGGCTTTAATGTTTTGGATTTGGTGATAATTTCACAAGATGCAATTCTTAGTGAGGTGTTGACGCCACAGCTGGTTGGTGAGAGTGATCACAAGGTGCTTGTTTGGGAAGTGATGAAGAAAAGGTTACTGCCCAGAAATGGATATACGTTGAATATAAAGCAGGTGATTATAGGAAGCTCTACAGTCAGTAAGCATCAGTACATTGGGTAGATAATCTTAGCAAAAGAGATGTTGACAATGCATAGAAACTCACAAGGCAGTATCTGACAAAAAGCAATGTATAACTGCATATCAAGAGTTAAGCAATTAAATAGAGTAGGAGTGAACAGTTGAACAGTGAACTCAAGCAAGCTGTGCTGGAAAAAGACAGTTAGTGGTGATTGGATCCATGAAGTGGTATAAAGTGCAGGCTAGAAAGGTGATGAGCATGGTTAAAGAAAGAAAAGGTGCAGAATGAGAAGGGATTGGCTGGTCATGCCATGGTTAATTTCAGGGAATTCTTCTGCTACATGGCAAGCAAGAGAAAGATTAATTATGGCAGGTTGACACTGGTGGATAGTCATGGCAACAGAATAACAGTTGCATAAAGGATATAGTGGAATTACTGAATGAGCACTTTATCAGCATATGTCATATGAGTGTAAATGATGTGGTGCAATATATAGAAGGGAGGTAAGTATTAGGAGAATTGGAAGTGGAAGAATCAGAGGTGTATCAGAAGTTGGTTAGGTTAGATGTTAATAAAGCTGTGGGAATGGATGACATTATGACATATCACCATCTATTCTTAAGGAATATGCACCACAGTTGGCTATGTCCTTGATCTGGTTATTTAATGAAAGTCTTGCAGTGGGTAGGTTCCTAAGAAAATTATCAAGAAAATGGAAAGAAGGCACAATTGTACCACTCCACAAACATGGTTCTAGGACAGAAGTTTCCAGTTATAAACCAGTCTGTATAATTGCAGTGTGTGGTCAAGGTGTTGGAGAGATTGGTTAGGAATAGAATACAGGATTAGGTTGATGGACATAGTATTCTTTATGATAGTCAGCATAGATTTGTAAAGAGTAGGTCCTGTTTTAGCAATTTACTTGCATTTTATGATAGGGTAATGGGTGTGTTAGATAAGGGAGAATCATAAACAGTGATATTCTTGGACTTTGCAAAAGCATTTGATAAGTTGGTGTACAAGTTGCAGAGGATGGGAATAGATAGTATATTGGTTAGATAGATCGGAGATTAGCTCTCTAAATGATACCAGCAGGTTGTGTATGATGGAGCAGTGTCTCAAAAAAAGGAGGGTAACCAGTGGCATGCCCAGGGTTCTGTTCTTGGGCCCTTGCTGTTTAACTTGTATGTAAGTGATATATCATGTGGACTGAGTGGGAATCTAAAGTTGTTTACTGATGATGCAAAGTTGGGAAGAATTATAAGTAGCACTGCTGATGTTAATTCCCTTCCAGAAAATTTGAATAGACTTTTTACTTGGAAAAAAGTATTGTAGTTTTAATATCAATAAGTGCAAGGTATTGCATTTTGGAGTACAGAAATATAAGGCTGCATATCAGTGCCATATTGCAGGAAGTGGATGAGATTAGAGATTTGGGAGTCATGGTTGACAGTAAATTTAGAGGCTATATTGCTAGGTGTTGTAAACATTGCACATTGTAGTGCTACTATGATAAGAAGTCCTCTAACAGGTAGGGATAAGGAAGTGGTTGTGCCACTGTATAAAGCACTGGTCAGACTACATTTGGACTATTGTGCTCAAATCTGGTTACCTGGTTTTCAGTGTGATGTGGAGCATTGAAGTGGGTCCAGAGGTGACTAAGGCAACATCAGAACTCTGGCTATGGAGAGAGGTTGAAAAAATGTGGATTGCAGAGTTTGGTGTATAGGGGGAAAAGAGGTGATATGATAGAGACATTTAATTTAGTGAGAGGATTTTATTGGATTAATCCAGATGAGATTATAAAAAAAAGTAGAGGGCAAGAGGGAGAAAACCAGAGGTCAAACTCACCTTTTTTTTTTGGTAGTTGTTACCAATTTTGTTGGCCGAATGAATTCTAGACATATGATTTTGTTTTGCACAATTTTATCACTAGAAATTATCCAATTGAAAGTAAAATTTGGATCACTCGAAAAATTTCAATCGAGATATAATTTTAATAACACATTTCAATATATTCCACCTATATATTTCAGAATTACCAGTTTGACTTGTTTTGCAAAATTTTACCAATTAAAATAATCTCAAGTGAAGCCAAACTGAACCACGTCGACATCTTCAATAATTATTATTAATGATAATTTATTTTTGAATGAGGACAATATTATTATTACTGTTTATTTATTTATTTATTTTTGAATGAGGCTTGCATATACTAATTTTTTTTTTTTTTTTAAAGTCCAGCTAGACTAACATGCTTACGAACAAAACTAATTTAATAGGCACTTGTGTATTTATTTATTTTATTTTATTATTTTTATTTATTTATTTATTTTTGCAAAACGTATTTATAAAGTGTTAGTAATGCAAGAGCGATACCAGAGTGATACAACTTCGAAATGCAGCCGTTTTAAGAATAGCAAATTCGTGTATGCCACGAATATCCATATGTTAATGCTATATTTCGAAATAACAGAAACTGCAAAATGGCTTTTATAACTGACGAATTTATTTATATTTTACAAAAATTTAAAATGTCTTTCATCATAATTAAGATTCTGGGCTTACAGTTTTTGATAGAGGAGACATTTTTTCACTTTTTAATTCGGCTTTTACTTTTTTTTTTTTTTTTTTTTAGACATTTCACAATAAGTAAGAGGGTAGTGAACAAAGGCCTAGTGGTTTCTATCGGTAGCAATTTTCATTCACTGGCTGATCTCTATTATATACAGTTGACCATTGAAGAACGCGTGTTTGAACTACGAGGTCCACTTATACATGTTTTTTTTTTTTTTGAACAAATATATTATTATTATTATTATCATCACCCAAACAGAAGTCATACTTTCCCTTAAATTCATTCACCACACCTAAAGGCAAACTATTCCACTGCTCTCTGGGAGAAAAACCTATCTCTATCCCCTTTCTTGACTGTAAACAAACTTTCACATGCTGCTTGAGAAAGTTGTCTCGCAACAATTCAATAAATTCCTCTTCTTTCTTATCATGAAATTTCTCTTCTACCCAATCAATGTTTGGATAATCACAGTCACCTATAAAAATCACTCATTTAGTACCCATAAGGATAAATTGAATAAATAAGGATAAAATAACAGAAAATTATTTTGAAGGGCTCCTCAATCCATCTCTCTAGGGTTCCAATGGGATCTCTCGTATGAGATCCCACTGGAATCCTATTCTTCTCAGAACATCTCTTTTGATCGACCCATCAAAAGCTGTGTTAAGCAGCTTGATATAACAGTACATGTTTGAATGATTACCCTTATCAACTACATATTCGTGAACTGTTTGCAAATATCAGGTGCATCAACAAAGGGAATATTTACCAGAACTTATTCAAAGAACAATGAATAAATACTCCAGTGAATTTCATAAAGTAGTAAATGCCCAAACACGAGTCAGTTCCAAGATAATTTATTTAAGTTCAGCAATCGAAATTACACATCAATTATTTAAAACAGAAAACTTTTTTTTTGTGAGTGATCATTGGTTTACTCAGTGGAATTTTTGAAAAGAGGAAGCATTCGGTGAGGTACTGTTTGGTTTACACTCCGAAAACAACCTTGTTTGACGCATCAAGCGCCATCTGAACATCTTCGCCCCTCACTGTGATTCTTTTAGCCCATTCAGTTATGCTGACAGAGGCCTTCATGAGATCTGACATGGACAGAAAAATTTCTCTTCTAACTGCATCCTTCACATCATGTTTAAATTTTTTGATTTCACTTTGTTTCGCTAAACGCCGAATAGCACAATCACCAATCATTGGTTTCCTTCTGTTCTCTCGAAGGGAAGACACTGGTGGTAGTGGAATATTTTCCACTCTTCTTGTTCTCTTATGTTGACTTTCTTATGAGGGCTTATGTTGACTTTCTTGTTTGTTTTTGGCATGGTGGAGAGATGAATTAAGCAAAAGGCTATAACCAGGACACTCACAGCAGTAAACCAAAAACACACTAAGCATTGATTGTTGGATATTGCAGTTATTCGTGAAATAAATGAGTGAAGAGAGCATTGTTAACTGATGAAACAATGTCGAAAACAGTTCATTTGTTGCATCAAAATTATTAAAATAAAAATATAGTATGAAAAAATTACACACACACACACACACACACACACACACAGAGCAAATATTACTATAATTCAAATGTAGTCTAATTTCTTATCGAAGTTCTTTTGTTTGATGCATAATTTTTTTAATACCACAGAAATATTCGTGTTAAACTGCATTTTTTGTACTTTTTTATTAGTATATTTATTTTTATGTGCATTTTACATTTTAATGCAAAATCTGCACTAGCTACTGCATGCAGTATTCACATAACATTCATTGTGAAATTTCAAGTTTCACAACAGTGTCTAAGTGCTGAATCTAAGGAATCTATATGATCTTTCCATGATTCTCTCGTTGAGTTGCAGAATTAAAAACCCGAGTTTACTGGAGGAAACCCTACTCGCCTGTGCAAGAGATCAACTAACTACAGATCCAATCGAAGACGTTCCTCTAGTTGGGACTAGAATCAAACTTAGAACAATCTGTTTTCGAGCAACCTAGGGCAACTGACATTTCATAGGGCTATTGTCATATATTGAATAGGCTGATGAAAAGATGTTCAGGTAGTTGCATTAAATAAAAATAATCTTTCCTGAAAAACAGGATATGTATTATCATTTTTCATCCTCAACTTCTTACGCATTAGGTTTCATGGTCAATCACAACCTTACTCTTTTAGAAGCCTATTAATACTCCAATACGAAATTCGATCCCATGTGCATAGTGTGTAACATCTGTCGAGTGGGTATTTCCTGACAGGCCTCACAGGCATGGTGTGTCGATTAAAGTGATTTTTCTTTCTGTTTAAATATTTATTTACCTATTTTTTTACCCAATAATGTTTAATATGTTCCTATTTTATATACTTGTAAATTAATCTGTTTCTTATTTATACCTATTGTGATTTTCTTGCGAAATAAAATATAGTTAGTTTAATTTTGTACCAAAAAATATTTAATATTTTTGTTTTTATAAAACTAAGTTTATCTGATAATTTACATAAAACTATATAAGGTGCAATTCGCAAATGATTTTCTTGCCAAATAATATAAACTACTTTATTTTTTTCCAAATTATTTTAGTTGTTTTTTATACATTTTTTTGAAATTCCTGCTTTTTTGTTCAATAAATTTATAATTAATATATTTTGTATTTCATTTTTACTCACTGATTCATTTTTATAAACGGGGGGGAGCCAACTAAAGTTTTGCACACAGGCGGCAGACATTATTGGCGCACACCTGGTTATGATAAATATGTTGTCAGTTGAATGAACCTCCTAAGACGAGTCTGCTGACTCCATGGAGGGTGCAATAATAATCATAAATTATTTTTTGGCTTTATGAGCAATACCCAAATATATTTGGACAAATCTACTAAGTGGTTAAATAGCATGCAATGGCACTAGAAAATACTTGGAATATTAGACTAGAACATGCAGAAGCATGTCATCAAGTTCTATCATTGTACATATAAATTTACGACACCTATTCTTTAATAAACCCATGCTGACCTTGACAGAGAATCTTCTATTATCAAGCAGTTCTGATTCCTATCTCTCATCAACATTTCTAACAGTATAACGAGAACAGTCTCTACTTTCAAGCCACAGCCTTATTATTCTCTCTTTGTGAAGTAGAAGAAGTTTTCTCTGCTTCCGCTCTACTGGGATTCACACTGTTGTTCGACTCTTGTTAATAAATTAAATCAAGGCTGCTATTTATTTACTGGAACACTTTCTTTAAATATAGTGTTATGGTACTGAGTCATATTGCTTAATTCATATCAGAGTTACTTAATTCCTCATATATCTCCTGATCACTCATAACTAACATTGTACAGCCCTGATACCATCTTTGTTATCCGCCTTTATACCCTTTCCACAGTTAATTTATCCCTTTCAAATCCTGGGAACCAATCTGAGAACAATAGTTTAAGTGTGGTCTGATCAGAGTCTTATATAATAGAATGATAACCCTTTTATCTCTGCAGGTCAGTGTCCTTCTCATTATTGCAGCAATCCTCTGTGTTACCTTCACTACCTTTGCAATATGTCCCCTAAATTTCAGGTTTCTATCAATCATCAATCCCAGATCTTTTGTCACCTCTACTTCCTCCAGTTTAACTCCTCCCATAGAGTATGCAGCATCTCATAGATGTGTCCCAAACCTCAAGACCTTACATTTTGCTTCATTAAATTGACACCCCCATTCATTTGCCCATCTATCTAGCTTATTCAAATTCTCTTGCAGGGCTACCACATCTGCACTATTACTAATAACCCTTCCCAGCTTCGCATCATCCGCAAACAACTGAATATCCCCTTGCAATCCACGGACAATGTCATTGATATAAAGGTTATACAATATAGGTCCCAGTACTGACCCCTGTGGAACCCCACTTTTAATCTTCTGCCTCTTTGATATTGCTCCACCATACACAACTCTCTCTGATACCTATCAGACAGCCAATCCTGAATACAGTTGACCAATCTGACATCCAGATCCATGTGCTGCAATTTGAATATCAGTTTATCAAATGCCTTAGCTAAGTCTAGGAAAATGACAGTATATGCCTTTCCCTCATCTAATGCTCTTGTAACTTTATTATAAAAGGCTAGCATATTGCTAAAACAAGAGTGCCCCTTCAGAAATCCATGTTGACTCTCACAGATAACATTACCCTCATCTGCCCAATGCTGTATACGGTCCCTTATTACTTTTGCCAAGATCTTACTACCTACTGATGACACACAAACTGGCCTATAATCAGACACTTCCAGTCTGCTACTGTCCTTATGCAATGGCACTATTCTTACCTTCCTTCCATTCCATGGGCACCTATCCCACAGCCACACTTTCATTGAAAAAGCCAAGTCAAAGGCACTGTCAGTTCCCTAGCAATCATTCTCTCTAAACTCGTGGTGAAATACCATCCAGTCCCACAGCTTTACTGACATCCAGAGTAATCAGTATTTGGAACACTCTCTCCTCTTGCACCTCTAATCCTCGAACCATCCCTATCCCTCTAGTATTCAAATTGCCTCCTCCAGGATGAAATACTCCAATAAAGTGTTCATTGAACAATTCCACTATGTCCTCTGCATCAGTCACTCTATTCCCATTTTTATCCCACAATGTTATTCTTCCACAGTCATTTCTCCTCCTACTGGCCACAGCTAAAAAATTCCCTAGGATTTTCCTTGGATCTAAGGTCCAATCTTTTCTCATATTCCAGTTTTGCCTTCTTTACCATACTAGTCACTCTCCTGGCCTTTGTCTTATATTCTTCATGCATCTTCTCTTCACTTGTCTCCTTATATCTCTTTCATAGCCTCTTTTTCACATGCAGTTCCTGTTTAATATTGTTTGTCATACACTTTACTCCAAATTATGTCCTCTTCTTCACTCGTGGATAC